>NC_081349.1:540773-546091 GCF_029784015.1 Lycium ferocissimum | reverse complement strand
TACGTTATCTCGTATAAGTTTATACGGTTCGTAAAAGGGGTGTATAACTCGACCTTTGAAAAGGGACTTTTTCATGGTGGTGTTATACGGTCCACTTATACGACCGTATAGAGTGGTCCGTATAAGTCCGTCGGGCAAATTTTTATGTTTTTGTATAAATAGATGGCCTTGTTCTTTTATTTCATTTTTCATATTTCCACATGCTTGAGAGCCCCAAACCCTTCTCCAGCATATTCCACTCAAACCCAAGAGAAAACAAAGATCAAGAGGCAAGAATCAAGGTACCCATGTGTTAAATGCTTGCTAGGGTTAGTAGGCTACAAGGAATTCTTGGGTATTGAAGCTGGGGTCTTTACATAAGTTGATAGTCGATGACAAGTAAGTAAATATGATGATGGCCACTAGAGGTACAAATGGCTTTATTACCCCCTAATTCTTCTATCTTATGCTATTTCTTATGCTCTTACTATGATGTTGATTATGCTTTACATACTCAGTACATTATTGTATTGACATCCTTTTGTTTATGGACGTTGCGTCGTACCCGCAGGTGGATAGGGAGACAGACTTGATCCATAGATTATTTGTTCGGAGACTGCTTAGAGGAGCTCCATTTCATTCGGAGCTACAGCTGTTGGTATTATTCTTTGGTGCACATACATATGGGCATGGCGGGGTCCTGTCCCACCTATATGAAGTTACATACTCTTCTTAGAGGCTCGTAGACAGTCGTGTATGGTCAGATGTCTTGTAACCTTGTTAGCTCACATTTTGTATGTTATTTTTGTCAGCCTCATCGGCTTGTGTATATGGAAATGGGCATAGTTGCTGATGATGATATAAATGTGTTGTTGCCAAGAGATTAGTACTATTGATGTATAGAAATTATGAGTAAGCCATATGGCTCACCTAGACGTGAATATGAGAGTACCATAAGAGGTGCCCGGGTGGGTTAGCACCGGGTTCCCGTCATGGCCCTCCGGTTGGGTCGTGACATTACAGCAGTCATTGCCTGAGGATGTAGTGATCATATATCAACTGAATTGTAGATAATGATCAATCAGCACAGTGGGACAAAGCTTGGTGTATGCCAACAAGCACTGGAAAGCTTACAGTAAGTAGTGTATGGGACATCATGAGACAGAAACAACACTATTCTTGGCATTATAAAATAATGTGGGCACAAGGTGTACCTGTCAAAATCTCCTTCTTCTTATGGAGATTATGGAAATATAAGGTTCTAGTTGATAAAGTCTTACAAAGGATTGGGTTTTCTATTGTTTCAAGATCCAGATGTTGCGTGCAACCTCCATTTACTAACTGCAAACTCCCCTGTAAGAAACATGTCTTCTGGAGAATATGGAAATACAAGGTTCCAGTTTATAAAGTTTTACAAAGGATGGGATTTCTATTGTTTCAAGATGCAGACGTTGCATGCAACCTCAACAGGAGATAGTTGATCACATCTTTCTTATAAGGGAGTTTTTAGCTAGTATATGAAGGTATTTTACATTTACAGCAGGTGTGCAAGGTCCATTTGTACAGGTTCAACAAGAAATTGTTCAGTGGCAGAACACAACTTGTCCTACAAAACTGAAGCCATTATTTCAAGCTATTCCAGCTTTGATTTTTCGCAGTTGTGGAAGTGGAGGAACACTGCCATTCATGGGGGTTCAATGTCAAAAGTGAGAGTTATATATGAGATCGCATCAAACATATTCAAGCTAGCTAGAATAAGGTATCCATGGCGTTAAACTTGACAAGTACATGGCCTAATATGGTTCAATTTATGAGGAATAGACCACATATCACTAGCATAATAGTCTTGGACATCTCCTCCATTGGATGGTTTAAATGTAATAAAGAGGAGCTTCGGGGTAATCCGGGCCAAGCTCGGCAATGTATTTCATCGAGTGAAAGGGAGGTTTTGTATATGTCGAAGCAACTAGGAAAGCATATACCACTAGTTTAGTTCGAAGCTGACACTTAGCAAGGGATTGAATATTGTATTAATAATTAGCTTCTTCCTTTAGATATGAAACCGATTCTTTGATCATGAAGAAAATAATGGATGGAATATGGGGAAATGCCATGGTGTATAAGCATGATAGTGAAGGGATAAACTTGAGAAATAAGGGATCCATTGTTCACATTTTTAGAGAGGGCAATTCCACTTTTTTTTTCACTAACATAGTTTTTGATTTTTTGGTACAAAATAGTTTCACTCATTCTAGAACTTTCCAAACAAAAGGATAATCAATCGGAGAAATCTCGATTCCACACCGAGATTCAAAATAGTGAGAAGAAGAACACCGGACAAAGATTAACTAATTTTGACAAACAACTAGGTTAGCGGACATCAAGAATATCAACAATCTCATTTGTTGGAGTCCTCTTGTTTCATAGCCTAAGGGTCATCTATCTAGTGTATGGTATTAATTTTATGACTTTATTCTGCTAGGGAAAAGACAATTAGACAATGTTCAACTAGATTCATTTTGTCAGGTTTCTCAAATGTTAAAGGATTACCTCGAGGAAATATACACTAGGAGATTTCGGTAAAGTATCATCCATGGATCCCAAGGATACTTCTAATAGTTTTGATCTCATACACCGATGAGAGCTTTAAGGTGACTTGACATGACATCAAGCTAAGGCTAATGGTTACAACTACTGGAGTCTCAAGTATAGCATTTCCACCGGTTTTTTCCCGCAATGTATCTTGGGGACACTTTTGGTCTTTTTAGCTTAGATTTTGGTTTCTTTGCTTTCTAGAATAGTTTTCTATCTTATCCTTTTTTTTGTGTAATTATTTCTATATTTTATTTTGAATAAAATACCTTGGTACGATGGTTAGTGGTTTAAATTAAAAAAAAAAAGCTAACGCATCTTGCCAATCTAATAAACTAAAGTAAGCATACAAACCTTGCTTAAAGTTTGCTATGTGAGTGATCTTAACATCTAACGCTAGTGGAGTTGCATCAACTGGTGTAGTGTTGAACAACATGGAGCTTATTCTTAGATGAAAATTGTCAATATAGGAGCTATGCTATGCTAAAGGGGAAGAAGTTGATCAAAAGTTATGAAGATTGATGAAGAAGATCAAGTGCACATTATTATGGTTCACTTTTACGCGGGTGCATAAAAAGCTACTAAGAGGTTGTGCACTCTATTTGGATTTTATATTTTTAGAGTCGCCACCTAATTTTATAAAGGAAATTAGAAAAACCGAGTTAAAAGCGTTTAGTCAAACAAGAGGTAAATCCTTTTAAAATCAGAGTTAGAGGTAAGGGTTCTGGTAATCCCCCAGGGAAGGTTTTAAGCACCCTAGTATTAAGCATCCGTAGAATACGGTTGACCTACGAGCTTCAATGTGTGCTTAATTGTGATTATGTGCCAAAATATTTTATTTCTTGCGAAAATTATCATTTCCATATCATAACTCTATCTTTCGGCAATATATATATATATTAAAGAAAAAAAGTTAGTTTCTTCGAAAAAATGTTATAAGGGCGGAAATCACTTCATCTTCGGACTAAAACACACTTAAGATTTTTCTTAAGTAGAGTTCCTGCTAATTTGGTCCAATGTCATGATTTTGTCCTTAAGTTTATATATGTATGAATAAAATAAACGGAGTATATCTCCTTTGTATAAGTATAAGTAAAGAAAAAAGTTTTATTTATTGTTTTGGCCCATTTTAAGCTCATTTGGTCGACCAATATTCTAGTCCAAAGCATCTTACTTCAAACGTTGGTTTGAGTGTATTTTCTCGGTTTTTTTATGCCTTAAGATTTGGGCCTTGGCCAAAAGGTTTGTGAAAATACCTAAGTTTAAAGAGTTGCAAGTCCATATCTACATTTGTATCTTTCCAAAATTTTTGGTTTAGATTAATCAAAAATTTAAACTAATTACAATCTCATAAATGAAATTTCAAGAAAAATCACTTAAGTCCAATTTTATGATCTCTTAAAAAAACAGTCGTGTACTTTTTCAAAAAAGGGCATACGGCACAAGCTGATTCATTTTTTTTATTCATGGTCATCCATTCATCCATGTTTTTCCCCGGTTTAGAATTTGGGAAATATTTTGTAAAATCCAAAGTTACCAATTACTGCAAATATCATGATGGACCATGACATTGTTTTTTTTCTTGAAATATCTTTGAGAAACATGTTAACTCCTACGCGAATTCCCTAAATTCTAACGCATTTTGGGTTTCAATAATACCATATGTTGTTTACATATACAAAATTATGCATACCCATAAATATATACATATAAAATGAAAGGAGGAAGAGTTGGTGGTGGGCCTACCTAAGCCCCCGGTTGACCATTTTCCCCATGGTTTGGGCCTTCGTTGTTTTTATCTTCAAACGGACTCGATGAAATAAAGGAAGTTGGGTCTCACGCCCCCAAAAGGGTTCGGTTTGAAATAGCCTACGTCGGGTTCATGCAAAGGGGAGGGAAAGGAAAATCGTGGTTAGAAGGCATCTATACTTATTCACTAATTAAAATGAGACTTAAGTATGAAACACTAAGAATCACATATACAATTACATAAAGGCTATATTGATCAAAGAATGACAAAGAAAAACTAAAAGGGCAAAGCCCAACGTTGAAAGTAAATTCAAAAAGGCCAGTTAAATGGCGAAGCAATAAAAAGGAACCGAACAGGCCCAAATTTATATCACAGATAAAAGAAATCCAAACGAGCCCAAATATTTTTACAAGACATACTAAGGCACATTCGTGAGTTTCTCTTGATGATATACGAAGTAAACCATCCTATATACACCTAAGTGTATACCGACTATGTATATCTTGTATATCTCATGTTTTATATGTGAATATCAACACATAGCAAGTCTAAATATGACAAACGACTATGAAACAGTGTACCGGGAAAATATATCAAGCTATATACGACACACGTTTTGTGCATTTTTATCCCTGTTGAGGCCTAACATGCTTATGTCAACATTTAACACATAGATGCACAAATTCTCTATTCCGATTATAGATGCACAAATTCTTGATTCCCGTTAGACAAGGACGGACATAGGACAAATTTCTCTCTATTACTACTAAGATGATTCATAAATCGCCTCCAACTGAGACGCGGGAAAAAATAGAAAGGTAGGAGAGACATGAAGAGATGAAGGCTATTATGCTATCCGACCCAATTTAACTAAGTCGCGCGAGCACTTACCTTTCCCACCTCGGTAGGCGAACCCCTTTAAAACCCAAAAAATAGTATAAACATGAATGAATAAGTAAATAAGCGGGAAAAGACAAAAATCACATAAGTCTAACGA
>NC_081349.1:496610-540673 GCF_029784015.1 Lycium ferocissimum | reverse complement strand
ATGTACGTATTTATTAAGGTACGACGGGGCCTGTCCCGTCACATGATCGAGGTTTTGTTCTGTAGGGGAATGCCTTAGACATGTGGTGTGGGTTGCCTTAATATGTTCCGTGAGATTTGCGCACGTTTAGAGTTTATCTATGTTTTGTGACGGCCTTATCAGCCTTCGTGCGGCATGCTTACTTGTCCTTGTTAAATTATTACTTCTGCTTATTGTAATACTTTGCTAATTTAGGTTAAGGTACGTACGAGTGCCCAACTAGGGCACGTGTCGCGGCCTACGGAGTTGGGTCGTGACACTCAAGTCCAAGCTAGTATAATTCGTAAGCCAGCGAAAACTGGGTAGCATTTCCCCTATTTCATCTACTTCTACAAAATTCCAAAACAACTCCCAAACAATAATGACATTATTAACAATACCATAATCAAGAGACTTCATTCAAGTTAGGCTTCATTCAATCCCCAAAACTCCTTTCCAAGATCACTCATAACAATAACTACAACACAACACCATATATACTTACGTACAATACTTCCTCAACATCATTAGTACCACCCATAACAAGATTGTACTCATATCATGCCAAGAATCATAATTCAAGTTAACTTATAGCTCATAATATCCTCAAGTTCATACTTGAACTCTATCTTCACTTTTCTTCCTTCAACCACATGGTATAACAATCAAACAACCTTAACCATATGCAAAAGATGTAAAAACTTACCTTAATCGCACAAGAACAAGCCTTGAACTAACTCACTCCACTAAGGTGAAGTCTCCAACATCAACACCAAAGGAAATCTTGAGTTCCACAAACCCTATCAAGCTTCTTAGCACTTGAATCTCTTGATTCTCTTGGATTTGTCTTGGATTAGTTTATGGACTGGGAGAGAGGGTTTTGGAGAGTTCTAGAATCTGATTTGGGGAAATAATGCGTCCAAATGAAATAAAACGAAATATATAAAGCGTAACTTAAAATCCCGTCGGGCATTTTGACGGACCGTCTAACTTCCTACAGTCCGTCAAAATGCACCATGAAACTTCTTGACCAAGCGAGTCTTCTTGTAGCTGTTCACGGTGGTGGTCCACCATTTGATGGGCCGTCAAATGTCCTACGGTCCGTCAAATTGTCCTTTCCCGATAAGTTGCTCGTTTCGATTCGTTTGACTCCCAATCCTTATGGAACCTTCTTGGTACTTCTATAACACTTCGTTAACCATCTAAGGGGCCTTATAGCTCCTCCTCAAGTCATTACTAACCAAAGTATAACTCAATTGTTGCGAAATCGTCCCAAACATGACTTACATTCTACTTCCTTCGACAAACTTAATCCCACCAATTCATATGCCTTCAAAATCTTAATGTACTCACTTAAAGTTATCAAATACTCTCCTTAATCTCATAAGGACCTCATACCCACTTTAGGCTTACGTTAGTCTTCTCATAATACGACAACTCAAAATTTCCGAGATGTAACATTAAAGAACCATTTTAAACCATTTTTTAACAACCACAATGAATGTTGACTCACATCTTTCATATCTTAGTTTCTAAACTCAAGTCATTAGCCTTTAGTTATTCAAGTTCCCTCCATTTAAGGTGATTAATCATTCATAAGGCGATTCCGCGCTAATCACGATCCAAACCTTGTTTAGACCAATCATCCGGATCCATATTCAAACAATATACCCTAGCGTACCAAGGAGAACAACTAGGGATACAATTAGAGTACTTAAACTAAACAAGCCATTATCAGCATAGCACTAAATTAAACCAAAAAAAAAAAAAAAAAACACTTAACTAAACAAAACACCATACCAAAACAGCAATCTAAACAAAACAAAAATACTACCTTAACTGCATTTAGACTAAGCAAAAATAAAATAAACAACAAGATCGGAATTTACCTTTTGTGTGTGCAACCAGATGCAAGAATGGACTTGGAGGCTAACTCAGCCACATAAGATAATAAGCAAATTAAAACTTTAAACTGAAAACTCAACCTAGAGGCTAAGTTAAAATTTGTATTAAGAATCCCAAATTTCAAGTGTGAAAACTAAAAAATCATGTTTCTTGTGTATATTTTCGTCTTTTTCTTTCTTTCCCTTTTTTCCCCTCTTTTTTCTCCTCTTTTCTTCCTTTTTTTCTTTTTCTTTTTGAAGGGTTGGGGTTCTTTATATAGAACCCCCACAAACCCCAAATTGTTGTTTGAAACCGATGTGGAACTAATCGATTTACAAGGGGATTCATCTTGAATCCTTGTAAATTTGTGAGAACCAATAGGAATTGTGAGTCTGAAACCAAATACAACAAAGACCATTAAAGATTTGCATTTCTTTGACCGTAAAATTAAAAAGGCAAGAGAGAAGGTCGAAACTCTACATTGTTTGGTTGATACGCGGTGGATTCGTACAAGAAACAATAAATGCTTCCCCAAACCGGCTATACACAACCTGTACAAGCATCTAAATCTGTGTATTTACCATAGTGCCCATACCAAGTCCGAAAGGCTATCTTAGGAATATCTTTGGCTTGTACCTTTAACTGGTGATAACCCGACCCAAATCAATCTTGGAAAACACAGAAGCCCCCTGAAGCTGGTCAAATAGATCATTAATACGAGGAATGGGGTACTTGTTTCGAATGGTGACTTTGTTCAACTAAGGGTAATCAATGTAAATTTGTATAGTCCCATCCTTCTTATTTACAAAAAGCACAGGAGTGCCCCAAGAAGAGACTCTCGGTCTAATGAATCCCTTGCTAAGAAGGTCCTGAAGCTGCTCTTTCAACTCTCTCAACCCGACTCCAAGTCAGTACATAAATCAATATCACAGTCGGGTGGCATACCTGGAAAGTCCGTGGGAAAAACCTCCGCGAACTCACATACCACGGGGCCGACTCAAGCGATGAAACGTCAGCACTGGTATTGCAAATATTCGCCATATAAGCCAAACAACCTCTATCAACTAACTTCTTGGCGCGAAGAAAGGAAATGATCTTCTTTGGGGAGAGACTAGGAGTACCCTTCCACTTAAGTCTAGACATACCCGGCATAGCTAAAGTGACTGTCTTGGCATGATAGTACAGAATCACGTGGTAAGGAGACAGCCAACTCATACCCATAATAACATCAAAATCTACCGTATCAAGAATCCCCAGGTCTACCCACGTACCATAACCCATAAAAGTGACCGTACATGACCGGTAAACTCTATCTACCACTATCGAGTCTCCAACTGGAGTAGATATATGAATAGGAGCATCAAGCAAATCACAAAACAAATCAAGACCCCTAGAGAAGTATGAGGACACATAAGAGAATGTATAACCCAAGTAAAATAACACAGTAGCCGACCGGTGAAAGACTGAGATGTTACATGTAATGACTGCATCGGAACCCTCAGCCTCTGATCTGCTAGGAAAGGCATACCAATGAACCCGTCCGCCACTAGCCTGCGAACCTCCACGATCACCCTGACCTGACTGAACCCACCCCTACCGGGCTGATGTTCACCTTTTCCTGAATGAGATCCGCCTCTACTAGGCTGGATGCAACCTCCACCAGATGTATGGCTACTAAACCCAGTATGAGCACGGTCCCTACCATAATATCCTCCTCCTTTAGCTGGTGAAACTGGAGCCCTGGGAGCCTGGTACTGAGCACTCTGGCCATTCTGTCTGAGTCAGGGACTGTTCCTCTTGAAATGCCCCTGCTTGCCACACTCGAAACATACATGGTCTAGCATAGGTCGCTGAACAGAAGCAGAAGAAGTAGAATAACCACCATGGTCAGAAAATCTGGAATGTGAACCCCCTGGCTGACTCAAAAAGTAATAACCGGCCCCTGATGGCCCTTTAACAGAAACCTGCATAGTTGACTGGATACGATGACCCGAATAAACCTAGAAACTCTGTCCATGGTGGCCATGCCCTCGAGAGAACGTACCACTGAGCCTATCACCCCTGCGGGCCTTCTTTTTGGCATACTTGCCATGGCTGTCCTGTCTCACACCTTAATTGTGGTGACATAATCCACCATATCCTGGAAAGAAGCTCCTATAGCTACAAGCTGAAGAGCTGACAACTATAAAGCAGTATTCAACCCTTTCACAAACCTACGAACTATCTCATCCCTAGTAGGCAACAACTGTAGAGCATAACAGGACAAGGAGTGAAAACAGGCCTCATAAGCAGCAACTGAAGAACTCCCCTACTCGATGTGACTGAAGTCATCACACCTCCTATCCTTAAAAATGTACACAGAACGTACTTCTCCAAAAAGACAAAATAAAACTGAGTCTAAGTCAACGAAGGAAACCCAGCTGGTTTACAATCCCCATAAGCTCTCCACCATAACTTGGCATCACCCAAGAGTTAGAAGGTCACAAACTCTACACCATGGCTCTCAATCTCCCCCAACTTATGAAGCCTCTCATGACAATCAGTAATAAACTCATAAGCATCCTTGGACTCTGTTCCATAAAAGACAGGAGGCTTCATCTTGGTGAACCTCCAAAATAGATCATGCTCCTCACCGGTCATCACCGGGCCTGCCACCGGTCTAGCGAAAATCTCTGGTCCTGGAGTCTCATCCAAACGTGGAGCCACGGCCTGCAGCTCTTCGCGCTTCCGGAGCACGAATGCTATCGGGGAATACGGTCGACTAATCTCACACCTGGACATGCGGAGTAGCCGTGTCTGACTCGCCTCAGTTAATCCATTCAGCATGTTCAACACATGAACTATGACATCTGATAACACTGGAGTAACTATAATATCTGGCTGAGCTGGTGCGGCCTCAAACTCTGCTCCCTCATCCGGAACTATCGGAGGCGTGGGGAAATTAATCTAGCACAAGCCTGACCAGCCGCAGGAGCCCCGTCCCTGGCTGGTGTTTCTCCCTGGCCTCTAACGTATCCACGACCTCAGACTTGGCCTCTACTACGAGCTATACCCCCGGCAGCAAGCTCAGGTGCCTCATCAACGGCTTCCCTAGCATGAGTCGTCACCATCTGTGAGAGAATAGAATGAAAAGTCAGATACCAATTTGAATTATCCATATACCAATTGGAATCATATAGCATGAAGGAAAGAAAGAGTTTGAGTTTTCCTAGTGTCCCATAGACTCTCGAAGATATATACAGAAGTCTTCATACCGATCCGTAAGACTCTACTAGACATGTCCTTATACAATCAGATCGACGAACCTAGGGCTCTGATACCAACTTTGTCACGACCGAACCCATCATGATGGCACCCACACTAACCCCCCTAGTGGGCGAACCATTCCCTAACCAGTTAATCATTCATTTATCCAATTGCAACTTAAAGAATAACAGAATCAATAATAATAAATCTAAGTCATGCCATAGGTAGTAAATAAGTGAGGAATACTACATATTACAAGGACTCTAACCATAAATAATGTCTAAGGAATACATAAGTGTCTGAATATAACAATAATGTCTGGAAATGGAATAGACATCAAATAAAGAGAGATCTTCAGGCGGCATGGCATGGATAGGAGCTCACCCTCGGATCTGGTCAGGAAGTAGCCTCAGGCTAGATACGAGGTTTAGAAGACAACTTTGGAATGCAATCTGCACTCAAAAAGGGTGCAGGAAGGTAGTATCAGTACAAACACTATTTACCGGTAGATAGCATAGGCCAACTAATATTAGTATCATGCATACATTCGTAAAACCAGCAAGATAGATAGACAGGCACAACAACACAACAACAACAACAACCAATAAAAAATGAATCACAGGAATTAGATGATGTCCAATACAATGCAACCAATGATAATTATCTCAACCGTAAACACATGCTAAAGGCCTTGTTCACAAGATAGTCATGACCCGCGAAGGACCCAAGGTGTCCATGTACCACTCGCTCCGGAACTGACCTCGGATCACGAGCCCATAACTAGGCCACATCCTCACCCCCAGTCTCAAGATCTAATATATATATATATATATATATATATATTATATGTCCGTACCCAAGCTGAGTCTCAAGATCTGGTTCAATTCTAGAACCCAGTATGAAGCACCACTCCAATGTAGGTATGATCAATAAATAATATCAATGCCAAGGAAGTACAAGTCACAATGCCAAAAGTCATAACAAGACTCAGATAAATCAACTCAACAATAGCATGAAACATACAAGCTATCTCAATCAACACGAAGAGTATATTTATCAACCCTTTCCTTCCAATAACACAACTACCACTACAAGAAGACTGCTTACTAGCGAAGGGAAAACTGGTCTCTAAAAGTAGAATTATGATCCCTAAAAGTGAATAGGGGCCAGAAATTCTGGTTGCCAGCTCGTCCTTATATGCTCCACCTCTTAAGGTCATTAGCGACAGGAATGAGTGGCTGGTCCTACATAGTTTTTGCGACTGCCATAATACTAGTCCTTAAAACACTTTTATGGACCGTATTTTTGGTGCGTAAGTGAGGATGTTCAGACTTGCAGGCTGGTCCATAATTTACTTTAGGGACTAGATTTTTGGCCGTGAATTGATGTCAATAGCGCAAGGATAATGGGTTTAGCAACCAGATTTTCTGCACCTACAAAAAATTTAAGGACTACTTGTCTCGTCCCCAAAGAAACATTTTACTGGTCCAAAAATCAAATAATTTCCAACAAGAAATATCTGGTAACAAAATGATATAATCTATATATATATACAAAAATGATCAACATTTGACACCATACATCAATGATGTATGCTAGTCATCATAGTATCTCGTACATAACCCTGAGCATAAAACCTATATAGCTAATATCCATAGCAAAATGATAGTCAATCTGTACGTCCTGAAAGATCTGCTTCTCGTAAACTTCAGTTTCCATAACCTGTAAAAGTATTTAAAATTTCATTTAGAAAAGACTAAAAAAATCAATTGGAAAATTGGTTAAATAACAAACCATTACTTCAAGTAAATGACAATGTATAGTTTGGTAAAACTTGAGAAAGCACATTTGATAAGTCGGTGTAAACGGCTAGCTCATGTATAAAGCTAATTCATCGAAGTTGCTTAGATGTTTTTCAAACTTGATATATGTTAAATAATGAAGCAGCAGTTAACTTATGGTGATGTTGCACAAATGTTACCCCAAAGAAGAGTTTTAGTGTCATTTCCTGAAGCTTGACTTGCAGGTTCTTTACATCATACAGTTTTCAACTTCTTGCTAACAGCATCCTCTATAATATGTTAAGTTCTTCTTGTATCTATACTATTTTGTTGCAACAACAACCAACTTTTGAGACTGATTTGCATTGGCTCTTCAATTTCAGATTTAACAAGTTAAAGAAGATTCATTTATAAAGATTGAAGAGCAAAAGGTTCTAATGCCAATTCAATTGATTATGGCAACCTCGTGACTACCATTTCTGTCAAATAAAAGCCTAAAATTTAGATTTTTAGTCCTGCTAATAGGAGCTTTTTTGCCTGAGTTGCTAGCTAAAATAAAATTCCAGCTACAAAACAATTTCAGCAGAAAATCCCCATTTAAAATAAAACTTTAGTAAGCACACAAGCTCTATAATCAGCTACCAGAATGTTAGACAAGCACCACAATCAGCAAATACACAAGTAACATAATCAACACTTCACATCCTTTTTTTACTATTATAACCGACACTTCGACATTTCATTTCTTAACCTATTAATCGATATTCCAGTTGCAATTAACACTTAGTTGCATACGGAGGGCATAAAAGATTCATTTGCTCAAGATAGGGAGTATGCTCATGCTTCAAAAATTGACCAAACAAGCAAATATATTTTAAAGAGAAACTAAAATTTTGGGAACATTGTTACTCACTTGGTATCATCAAAGGAACAGTCACTCTCCTAAAATAGATGATGTCGGAGATTGGAAATTTGTTGAGCTAATAACAACTCTTTTAATTGCTTCATTTCTTTCATCTCAGTTTCAAAGTTAGACAAACGATCTTTCAAAGATTGATTTTCTGCTTGAGTTGAACGTAGCTCAGACAACAACTCAGCCTTTGAAGAAGTCCAACCTTTGAAATCTTTCGCCTTTACTCCACCTCCAAAGCCAAATACATGGCTACGAGTTTGAGGTCCAAAGCATTTTTTTACAACCTCTATGCTAGGAAGAGACGGTTCAGAGTGCACCAGTTCTTGAATTTGAGCCTACAAAGTATATAGAATGACTTCTGTTAGAACCCATGATAACCAAAAGTAAAGTACATGTTCAACTAACCAAACGCACATGTTTCTCGATTGATTTTGAATCGACAAGTGAGTTATTCTTCTTGCGATTCTCAAAGAAAATAGTTCCCAAATCTGGTGGGTTTCCATCTTTTCCACCCTTTACATAAAAGTAAACATGTCAAATGATGGCTCGTCAATATTATAAAAAATTATGATTAATGATAACACCTTTTGATAACTAATCTCTCTAATGGCCTTGCTACCACTATGATGAAGCATCTTTAACTTAGCTTTATTTGATAAATAATCTTACTTAGCCCTTCACGTACTTTTTGGGTAATTTTCCTCTCCATTTGTTCCATAATTCTTTCATCCATCCCAAAATATGATCGCGATGAATATTCATGTCATCGCTCTCAAATTTATCCTACAACAAATAAAACATAGGTTGACATCCAATATGCTATTAAATTGGAGTTGGTGTTTTCCTTTTCTTTCTTTAAAAGTACGAAGTATGTGGAAATTGTGAGTTCTTACTAGTTCCATGTAAAATCTAGTAACAAAATTTCACATCACTTCAAGACCATATCTGCTTATAATCCTGCGGTAACTGGCATATTCAACGTCAACCAAATGTTGTCCAAATGCCAACTAAGAACCATCAGAATGATGCTACTGAAATAATAGAACATCATAAGGAGCCATACCTCTGTACAAAAATATTCTATCCAAGTATTAGAGATCTGTGTCTAGAAAACAATTCCATCCTGTTAGAGTCATCCTAAAAAAAAAAAAAATGCTCGAACTTGCAGAACCAAGCATCAGAAAAATTGCACCGTTTTATAGAGTAAAACTGCACCAATTCATAGATCAAAATAGCATCATCACTCCAGTAGAATATGCACAAAAAAACAGTAATTTGGGTACCTAAACATGGACCAAAGCTTAATAGTATTTCAGACTCGACAAAAATGAACAGCTATTAAAAACAAACACTGCATTCTCACCTAAACTGCATCAGCAATATCCTTTACATGTACCAAAACTGACCTATACATACAATATATATAAATGTCCATCTTTCAAAAGCTTACATTGTGTCCCAAATGAAACTGTACCAACAAAATATATTAGAGCATAATATCAGGTGAGGAACTGCACCAGAAAACTACAATTGTATGGATCACTTGAGTACTCTGTTAGTTCTACAAGGAAACATTAATCCAAGACAAAAGTGCACTGGTTATGAAAACTTAAAGGACAATTTGTGTACCAGGTTATGGAAACTTAAAGGACAATTTAGTTGTACAAATTAATAACACGATAAATTTGAGAATCATACCTATTTCAAATGTTTGGGTGTACTGCATAACTTCATCAGTAGATGGAGAACTTGGAATATCAGCTCGCATTCCTTGAACAGACATGGTAGAATCTATTTTCCTAATGTTTGAAAGTGGTGGCATACTTTGACTAGCACAAATACCACTCCGGGGGATAGATCCCACCTCCACAAATACAATGCCATATTCATCTTCTTTAATTCCTTTAGTTTTATCATACACATCAAACTAATTACATTGAAACTAAATCTCTCTTCTACCCATGAATTGCAGTTCAAGAACATCAATTAAAACTCTTACAAGAAACGTCCTAAGATGCATATTTCTTTTTATTAAACTTGATAACTCATCCATATTATTAAAACTTACTACGATATCACAAGAATGAAATAAGCTACTGACTGATATGCATAACGTATAACTCACAATTGCTCAAGAATATGAGAAATTAAAACACACAAATCAGTTTAAAGCTAAGTCACTGATTTTCTATCTTAGTTTTCTTAGATAAAAATATGATACACTAGCTATTCCACAATTTAAAAAAAAAAAAAAAAAAACTGTAATGACTAAGGAGAACTAAAACAACCTACTGGCATGCACAAGAACACGGGAATAATAATTTTCTTCAGCATATACAAAAAACAAATAATAGGCTTTATTTGTGCAGTGACAAAGCAAAATTTGCACTCCATCAAAACTGAAATTTTCAATCAAAACCGAGGCTATAGTATAATGCTCAAAGCTGAAGTAATGTTTTGGCCAAACACAACAGACTTACACAAAGACACATTTTATAACTTCACTAAAATAGAAGAATAAAATATACCCACATAAGAAAACTACAAAATCAAAGTAAGAGTTGGGGTAAAAACAGAAGAAAACATCACAAACCAGCTTAGACATATAACTTAATAGAAGTAAAACTACGCACTCATAGAAGCAACCCACAAAGTCATTTCTCAAATGATTCATGTTATAGTATAAAACTTGGGAAGAATCCCAAAATAAAAGAAGGCAAACACATCTTTTAATCTGCATTCAACATTCTTCTTTCTCCCTGTTAAAGATCCTAAACGCAAACATCGATAGCAAATCGCGTAGACGAAATCCTACAATAAATACTCAAGTTTCTCCTCCTTAACCCCCGAGCCTTAGCTTTAAACCCAATACTCTCACTTTTAGCCCTCACACAACAACAATCAGTACTATAAGAAACTTAATTGCAGAAGACCAACAGAAACATAAATTTTTTGGTTTCCATCGCAAAAAAAAAATGATGATGAAGAAGAAGGGCATGAATCATATAAAAGAAGAGAAAGAAATTAACTTACTCTTGATTACTAAGCCTGATAATTCCAATGGTAGACAAGAGGGGTTGAGAGAGATGAATTTTAGGATTCTGATTGATGAAAGTTGCCACTCAGGGATTTAGGGATTTTAGAGTGAGAGGGAACTTTTTGGAGCTATTTCATTTTTAATAGGTTCGCACCTAGCTCCCTATGAAATATTGGTTTTTGGGACCAGGTTTTAAGTTTTTTGGATGCCATTTATTTATTTAGAACACAAAAAAGTGTATTACGAACAAGAAAAAAATCTCATCCCTGAAAGTATACATTTAGAGACCAGATTTTTAACGCATCGGTAAATCTTGGTCACTAATAAGCAGTTATCTTGTAGTGTACACCTCATGGTTAAATACATAAAGCAACGGTGACAAGCCCACATAATCAGAACTCACCAACCTAGGTAATATCCAACCAGACTTTATGCCCGAAAGCCCAATCATGCTTTCTTCCGTCAATTCTACTATATTTACAACCTACTAATCAAAGTCTAATCAAGTAAGTCATAACCTACCTCGAATGCAGAACTGGAACGTGAGCTACTCCACCTGAGCTTTCCCTTTACGTAATTCCTCGAAATGCTCAAAGTCTAGCAATAGCAATTCTAAGTATGTAATAGACCATCTAATTTGAAGTAGAATTGATTTGGGGAAGAATACCCAAAATACCCCTAGCGAATCATATGGGTAAAATCAAAAATTAAGGGTGAAATTACCCTACCCTTAGTCCCAACATCCATAATCCTCAAATTCATCGGTTTCTAATCACTTGTGCCCTTCAATTTCATAAATTAGTCAAAAACCCCAAATTTGGGTGAAACCCTAAGTCCCATAAATAGATTCTTGAACTATAGAACTATTCCATCCTACAATGTGTTAATCTACACTTCTAGATGATAAAAGCAGTATGTTAATCAACAATAAATAATTTACACTAAGGATTTCATGATTAGGATTCTAATTCTCAACACCTAACACTTCAGGACCTTAAACCACCATGGAAACTTAAGGAAGGAAGGTAGATAAGCAACATAAAGGTTTAGAACTTACACTCAAAGATGATTTCACCAAGTCTCTCCAATATTCACCTCCCCAAGCTCTTAGAATTACGTTTTAGAAGAGTTAGACTAATGGTTCGAACTTAGGAATATAAAAGGAGTTTTTGGTCCCGTCGATCCACTGCAGCGGTAACCAGGATCGCCATGGCGATCACGCTGTAGCGGTCGGGCCTTCCGCTATAGTGAAAATCATTGAAGGCCATCCCTCACCGTAGCGGCCAGGACTGCGCTATAGCGGCCCCGCTATAGCGGTCAGACCATCCGCCATGGCATACCCATGACGGTCAAAACCCCGCCATGGCGATACCGCTTTAGCGGCACTAAGCCTTCCGTGGCGGTCACACCAGAACCAGCAAAAATCTTATTTTTCACAAGTCTTTCCCGAAATCCATACATAAATCCGAGGCCTCCCATACACAAACCACATACACACACACACACATAAAAATGCTTTACGAACTTACCGTGGCCTCAAAATTCCCAACGTAGATCTAATTTACCCAGTCAACCCCCAAACGGATAAAACCAAGTATCCAAAATGCAACAAAATGCCTCGGGAACTAAACCATCTACTCCACTAAGTCATAATCGGCCCTCCGGACCTCACGGAATCGACAAAAATCCAAAAAAGATCCGTTTACCCAAAAGTCAACTATTGGTCAAATACTTTCACTTAAGGTTTCTAAATTCTTCAGTTTTCACTAGAACTGCTTTATTTTCTCGGGAATTGGTCAACAAGGGTAAAGTGGTCAAAAGACACATAACGGCCTAACGGGTCGTTACACAAGAAGTGCCTTTTTGGGAAGAGGGAGATTAGATTGTAGTAGATTTTCAAGAAGGTCATCATGACTCACTCTTCTCGATACACTTAATGACGTCTAAGATTTTGACCACAGTAGTACAACCAGGTTGTTCAATTTGTTCCTTGATTTGTATGCATAATTTATTGCAAAGGAAGGAATACATACCTGAAACGTCAATGGCTGACTTTGTGCAAATTTTGATTTAGGTCTAGTTTCTGTGATAGTCATAGTGTTTATACCATCAAGAGCTCATGAAACTGTTATTGCATAGGACATACAATTAAATGTACCTGACTGAGTAGAATATTTCTATTTACTTGTAGACTCATATTGTCTGAGACAACTTTCCTAACCAAATTCTTAGGAAACATATGTGCAGCTTTAATCATCCTTAATACCAACATGGATCTTTCGTTTCTAAGTTAATTGAGTCTTTAACGAAAAATCAGCCAGGGTATTATAAGCACATTTTAGCACTTGTGGGATCACATAGAATAATTGTATAGCCAGCTCTTTCATCTTTGCCTCAATATCAATCACACTATAAATGTCTAACGACCTATGTTTTATTTTTCTAAGAGACACACCTATCGCAATCCACTGATATTCTTCTTTGTTTGACGATTCAACAATGATAAATTCCTTTTTACATTCTACTGGATCAGGTTGGACCACTTGTTCCAGTTGGCTGCCTTCATTAATCCTGAGGAACAAGTTCCTTAACCTGTTTTAAGGTCACATGAGTACCTTGCCAATTTTTATGATCTTCCACTTTATGATGTTGTACCGTGAGCTTGATCTTGTGGTTGTTGCTTTTTATGCTCCATATGTCTCTATTCAGTATATTCCTTTCAGTGATAGACCAGATTCATCTACTTGTCCCACCCAAGATTCCCTCTGTCTGATAGCCTTCTTATTTTAGGCAGATAAGGCATACTCCTTTTGCAACGATTTTCTTTTTCCTCTATTATGAGAGTGAGAAGGATTAACATTGTAAGTTCTTTTTATGTCTTGAGCAAGCACTGTTCATCTGTCATTCTAGCTTGTTCTTTTGCTCCTCTTACCTGCCATAACAATCAATGATTAGTTTTAGGCATCCAGCCAAGTGTGGGTCCCTTTCCATTGACCATTGGGTGGATCATCTCTTTCTTTGTTCATTCAGGAAAAGCCCAAGAGAACCTGTTTCCAACACCAGTAGATTCCTTCTTGATTGGTTTGGCGTTTCTATTTGCAATCTTCAGATTTCTCACCCTGTAGCTCGTGCGCACTGGACATTTGATCTTACTATGTCCTATCTTATCACAAAGAGTGCATAGCTCTTCTTTTGACACTACAATTCTATCAGATCCCAAGCCTTTAGTCATGTTATGTGTTTTACTAGTGAGGTTTGAGAGTAATTGAGATGCTTGAGTCCAACGATTTGCTCTTTCAAGATCATGCTCCGTTCTAAGTAATTTTGAGCTAATATCTTTGGATTTTTTGCTTTCAAGGTGCAGCTCCTTCTTTACTCTTTTAAAATCAAACTTAATCCTATGTTGCTGATTGTTTAATTTTACTTCGATTTAAGGTCACTAAAACTCCTCGAATTGAAGAGCAAGACCGATGAACCAAGGAGCATAACCTACTTCTCTCACCGCATTCTCTTTTTTCAGCTTTGTTTTTATTAGCTTCACTCCACATTACTTAATCGTTTAAGCTCACATATTCACAGAGTGACTCAACTCTTTTTATGTTCATCTCTTGGTATTCGTTAATTTGATCATTTATCAAGAACTTCTGTTTTTTCCTTGAAAACATTCCTAGCTTTTCTTTGAACTCATACATATTTACTTTGATGTCATCCTCAGTGTTTGATCCGGAATGATCATCAGACATGAGAGCAGTGTGATCAGCTTCATCTTCGAAGTCTTTATTAGAATCCCAGGCTGCTACCATAGATTTTGTGGTTTGGTTACTCTTCTTTGTCTCCTCTTTCTCCTCTTCAGCCCTCCTTCTTTTCCGCTCGATTACCCATAGTGGACAGTTTTTGATCACGTGATAAGTTTTTTCACACCTGAAAGATCCATGTAAATACCCGTTTGGTTGTTATTGTATTTTTGACCCTTTTGATCCTTTCTCGAGCTTGGTTAGCTCCCTTTTGACTCAAGGAGACCATTGACACGCTTCATGAGGTGTTTAGATTTGATTCGGGCGACTTTTTGTGAAATTTGGGCATAAAGCGAAAAAGGGTTAACTTAAAGTTGACTTTTAGGAAAACAGACCTCTCTCGAAAATTCATTGATTTCGAGAGGTTCGGATGGTCATTTAGAAATTGTATGTATATTTGGTTAGGTTCCCAATACACTCGAGTGCATTTCGAGACTAGGGTTGGGAAGTTGAATTTGAGGTATCGGGGGTTGACTCGATCAATGAGACCTCCAATTGGAATTCCGAGGCCATGAGTGAGTTCGTAGCATAGTTTTATGTATATCTGCATATTTGGTTTGTGTTGGGGAGGTTCCGGGATGGTTTTGAAGGTCGATTTCAAGTTGGGAAGACACTAGAAAAATCTGGTGTCTGGTGATAGCTTTTGGGTGACCGTATTGGCACAGAAGTGGTAGCATGGAAGTGCTCGTGAAAGGACGGCCGAACTGCCTAAGCGGCGGCCAAACTGCTGAAGCGGCGGCCAAACCGTTGAAGCGGTAGCGCAGAAGCACTGGTAGAACCGCTAAAGCGCTGGCCTACCCGCGGAAGCGGCCGACGGATCAGGTTTCTTATTTAAAAGGCCCTAAGTCTTTCATTCATTACCTACTCCGAAAATAGAGCTTTTGGGAGCATTTCAAGGCTTTTCTTGGGTGAGAATCCTTGTGGTAAGTTCTTCCATCTTCATTACCATTCGTTATCCCGTTAATCATCATAGGAAATCTATAAAATGTGCTAATTTCTTTACGAACTTATGCATTAAAAGAGAGTTTTTATGAGTTCTTCTTTCTAGGCTTGTAATCTTGACAAATTGATTGGGTTTATGCTACATTATGATGTATCTAAGGTTGTTAATCAAATATCTCCCATTATTACTGTTGAACTCTTGAATCTAAGAGTTAGGATTTATACCCAAAATTGGGGGTTTTGCTTGAATTTCAAAATTAGGTGAATCCTTGATTTAATTTAGCAATTAGTTGATAGGTTTTGATCACCTAGCATTTAATTTGATATTTTACCCCTGATTTTTCTATTTTGACCTTGTGGGCCTCATTTTCCCAAATTCTAGGGTTGGGTTTTGACCTAAATTGAATGATAGAAATATAGGTATCGATCTTCATGATTTCTAATCTAGATTTTTGATATGCGTAGACTTTCTTGACCTTGAGGCTCGGCGGATTGTTGGGGTTTTGCTGTTCGGCCATCCGGGTAGGTTATGGCTTACCCTTGGTGAGACTTTGTGTAGTGAAGCATATATTTATATTATATTATCCGAGAAAGCATGTAAACCTTCAGTTGTGAAGTTGGGTTAGATATTGTATTAGGTTGGGCCCTGTTGTCTGATCAGGGCTAGCCAGCCCGTTGTGTTGTGAGATTGTTCCATTGTTGTGGGCTTGATGCCGCGTAGTGATAGTAGATATCGAAGACTATTAATATATCTTGTTCATGATATTGTGGTGCCCCACTTGTTGGCATTGATTACTAGGATAGTGTTCCATGTGACTCGCGTAGTTTTTCATGATATTGTTAGCGTACCCATGCTTGGGACTTGTGATATTGATCTGATTATTCATGTTGACTCATACATCGCACGCATTCACATCTCTCATGGTATATTATTGATACATTGTTCATATCACTGTGATGATCTGAGCTCAATTTGCTTGAGAGTGATGTGAGTAGTCCGATATCCGATGGTTTTCCCAGATTCACGGATTGTGTGTGTGTATATATATATGATGTGAGGAGTCCGATGTGGCTTATGGTTGTACTTGGGAGGTTTTATACTAATTCATGGATTGTGTGGAGTGATGTGAGAGTCCGATATCCAATGATTGTCCCAAAATCGGGGATTAAATGAGTACATGGACTTCGCTGGTCCCCCATGGGTTGTGCTATGAGGACGTCGATACTTTCGTCCGAAGTACATATGTACACATCATTGCATTGCATTGGCATTCTTACACCAATTCATTGCATTGCATTTTGGCTTATATTGTGATGACCTGGTGATTTACTTGTCTTGTTGATTTCAGATTAGATATATTGAGACTTGGTGCACTTGGGTTTAGATGCTTAACCTAAGTGATGACGGATACTTGGTTGTGATTTGTGTTTGACTTATACTTGTTGATTTATCTGCCTATCCTGCTTTGTTGTCTGAATTATGTTAGCTATACTTAGTCAGCCGATGGTACCTACCAATACAGTGGTTTTGTACTGACCTGCACTTGCTCCATTCTTTTATGAATGCAGAGTTCTAGGTTAGATCTACTTCCATCTCCCGTGGCTGATAGTCGCTATCAGTACAACTTCGAGTTTCCTGGGTGAGCATGAGTCGTTCGCTGCCTTGAAGACTCCTCTTATTATGTGATACTTTTCCATTCTGAGACATATACCAATTTGATGTATCATTATATTCCATACTTGTATATTTTCATTTAGATGCTCTTGTATAGATTAGACCAGACCATGGGTGTATTTCTTAATTTCGCACTTTCTTCTATATTATTATCGTAAGACATACGTGAATTATTCTCTTCCACTTAATTGATTTATTTATTTATTCCTTATTATGCCATTATTGGGTTGAGGGTTTGCTTACCGAGGTGGGAAGGGTAAGTATCTGCACGACTTAGCCAAAATGGGTCGTGACAAGTTGGTATTAGAGCCCTAGGTTACCCGATCTATAATACAAGAGCGTGTCTAGTAGAGTCTTGTGGATTGGTACGATGAGCTCCATACTTATCTGTGAGAGGATATAGGACATTTAGCAAACTTCAAATTCTTTCATTCTCTCGTGCGACTTTATTTAATTGGTAGCTAGTCGATTCTAATTGGTATCTGAACATTCTTATCTTAATCACCTACGGAGGGTGGACACTCATCCTTAAATTTTTATGCGAATGGTTGATCTATGACGTGTGGTGGTTTGGTACGAGATGTGTTATTCTGTTTCGAGAAAGTGATCAAGTTCACTCTCTAGTTATAGCCTGAGGTTTCAATTGTGTGGAGTCGCGATTAGACTCGGTTGTTGTGTAGAGTCGAGATTTGACTCGTTTATTGTGAGAGTTCGTGAGAAACGGTAAGATAGTTCAAAGGGTTACAGGTACTCTATGTTTCAGCGTTGGGTTTCTCGGAAGTGACAAAGTGCAAGTATGGCTTAACAATAGTGGGTTGCTTGATGATATGATCGGTTTGACTTCAGCTTCATCAAGGCTTTATGATGGTGTGCGTGACACTGGTGAACCAATGGCGGGTCGACGATTCAGTAATGGTAGAGTATTAGACTTCAGTATGTGAGAACAAGTGTAAGTTCAGTGATGGCCATCGAATGTAGGCAAACGTATTGTGATTGCAGGTAATAAGAAAAGAAGTAACGACAATAAGGACATAAAGGAAGGTTATGTGCATGTGTGTAGTGAAGTAAGAATTCTTAGAATATCTTGGATATGAGTACTTTTTGTGATATTGGGAAAGGAAAAATTTGTATCTGACATGGTTATCAGGATAAGGTTGCAATTAATGCGAGGGCGAATTTCGTGTTTGTTTGTGAAAGGTAAAGGGGGTTTTGGCATGACGGTCCCGGAGGAAAGTTTTGTGTTATTCTTGATATTGAATCTTGTGGGAATAATTAGGCATGGGTTTGTAACGGTCGTACTTATAGGTTCACGTGATATCTCGGAGATATGGTACTAAAAGTCATTCTCGATATAAGCTCATTAATGTTAAAGGACTACTCTGTTAGTAAGTGAATGCTATGGTCTCATTGTTGGTCGGTAAAATATGACTGGGTTGTAGGCTTCTAAGGAGCTAATAATCGACTAACAGAAATGACTTCAATTATGGGCGTATGCGATGAGTTAATGACTTGGGGAGTTACTGGTTGCTACACTTTGATTTGAGGAGAAGTATTGATATTGTTTTTTGTTCGTTCGGCTCAGAGGGATGACTGGTTTAGAGGATCTAGTGGATTTGAGTGTTGTTGGTTGATAGTGATAGAGTGATGTGAGATGGAATTGGGAACTGAAAGGTTACAATGAGGCATCTTGCTATCGGGTTCAGGAGATTGAGGTGAGGTAACATGAGTACATGATTTATGATGGACTGCGAGAGGCATTTTATCATGACGTACAGTAAAAGAGTAATCGATGAGGTTGATCGGGATTTGCGAGGTTAAGGGCAGCAAGAAAATCGTGGAAACAAGAGTTATGATGTGAGAGCTTAGTTGCGATTGTACAGTGCAGAGTGGGCTTGAGAGTTTATGGATGAGTTGGTATGTTCGGTTATGTCATAGACTAACAGAGATTAGTGGTGGACAAAGGTTGGGAGCCTTGTATTTGTTGTGTAAAATTGTCTAGATCCCGCTACTAGTGATGTTAGAATAGGGATTGGCATGCGAGTGGTTAGAGGTGTTCAGATTTGATAATTGAGGTAAGAGGTGATTCTTCGAGGACTAGTAACGTTAAGGATTCTAGTAAGGGATTAGTGAACATAGATACTTGAAATGGTAGATCGATGATGGGTTAACTGAGCTGAGTTCGGGATAACATTTCAGAAATTGAGTAAGGCGATTCGGGCAAGGACGCTTCAGTCAGATACATGAGTATATTAGTGAGACTGTTGTGTGATACCCTGTATTTAGAGAGTGTTCAATTTCGAGTTGTAAGCGTTAAGAAAACTCTAATGTGCAGAGTGTGTGGTATGATCCTATCTCCCGGATTGATTCGGCTAGCTTGCAGAACTTATGATTATGCGGTATTCGATTGAGTGGATTCGAGGATTGACTACGGTATTGATGATCGTGAATTGATTAGAAATTGGGAAATTGACGAGTCGAGAAAAGGTATAGTTGATTGTGAATCAATAAGAAAAAGGTACATCTTGGGGATTTCTTGGGTCAGTATGGATTGTGGTGTCGTTTTCTTGCATATTCCAGTTGAGATGTGATTGTTGCGTGAGCTTAAGAAGGAAATCTACAGGAATGGACTATGTGATATGACAGAGTTTCGTGAGGTTCGTGATCAGCGACTAGTAAGAAGCAAATTTCAGTGAACCGACATGTTGAGGTTTATAAGAAGTGGTTTGGTAGTACACCATCGAATAATTTTCGTAACATTCTATAGTGGATGAGTTAGCATGCCTTACGAGAGAAGATTGTGGAATCCCTATCATGTGAGGACTAGAGTTATATTTTTGAGCTGAGACCCTACTCATGGTGGGATTTTTTGTTACAAGTAGTATTGACTGGACAGTTTGGGTATATATACTGGTTATTAAAGACTCGAGGGTGATTGCGAGAGATTTAGAGTGGCAGTGTAAGACTGGATACTTTCGGAGAATTTATGAGCATATCGAGGTGATACTATGAGAGGTTTGATGGTTATATAATTACTATATGAGGCTTCAGGTTTCGCATTGAAAGGTTCGGGTTGTATCGGAATTGCATATTAAGTAAAGGTTGAGGAATATGAAGATTGAAATCGTAAGGTATAACTTTTCGGTACTAAGTTGATAACTTGGATAGGACTCAACTTGTGGAGTCGAAAGTGATAGACAAGATTTGTTATGCGTGGTATGGTTGTGATTGGTTTTGAAATTCGGAGTCGGTTCTAATGACTATTGGTGATATTCGAGAGTTGTGCATTAATTCAGGGTCAGCGTGGTTCGAGTTAAGCTTACAGGTCTATGATTAAACCTCCAGGAAGATATCTAACGACTCGAAGCATTTCTATAATGTTGGGTCGTTATAGTGGTTTTGATCCATGTATCCTTGTTGACCTTTCCCCAAGTCACGTTAGTAATAAAGTCATTGGTTTGGTTCCCGCAAGGTTCGAGTGTAAATCGAGTCATTCATAGAGAAACTAGTTAAGTTGACGAGTTAGAGTTGACCACGGTCAACTCTGGGTTAGGATGACCCGACGTCAATGTTTTGGAAGTTCCAACATGTCATTATGATGATTTTGAACTTGTCCACAAGTTTTACTAAGGTTCCAAAGAGTTTCAGATGTGTTTGGGTTTTATCGCGCTTGTATTCGGTGTTTTCACCGGAGGTCTGTGGATAGAAACGTCTCTATATTGAGCATCCGACCTTTTTCTTGAGTGAGGTCTGATTCATTAGATCCGTATCGAAATTACGAAGCTATAGGAAAAAGAATCGACGTGTTTGGCCTCCGTATGAGGGAGTTATGCCCGTTTTAGTAGGGACTGTTCTGGCAGGTCCACTATAGCGACCAAGAGGCCGCTATAGCGGTCTGGAGACCGCCACAGCGGCCGACGGGGCAGAAAAGGCCTATTTTAATATCCCAACTCCTAACCATTAACCCCAAGACCCCAAAGTCAGTTTTCAAGAGAGAAAGAGGCAAAATTCATTCCATTCATTGGTGAAAACATCTTGGAGGGTAAGCTCCATCTTTATTTATTCCTTTTCCTTTCTTCTTCAAGTTCCATGATTAGTTTAAGGTCCATCAATGGTGGGTGAAAACCCGAGAGCCCTAGAATTAGTAAACCCTTAAATAATTGGTGGGTTGTTGATTTTATTGTCGATTAATCATCTAGGAGTATAGACTATCACTTTCTAGGAAAGAATTTGATTTCTTATGGTTGAATTTTAGACTTAGGGTTCTAATAAAAATTGAAGCTTTGTTCTAAAATCTGTTGGAAAGGGTAAAATTGATTAGAAACCCATGAATTGAAGGTTAACGATTGTAGAGATAGAAGTTATGATAAATTCACCATTAAAAGACGGTTTCATCCATTGAAAAGGGTAGAAGTAAGTGGGTGTTCTTCCCCAAATTGTTGTTCTTGTTTAAATACATGATTTGTTGCTTACTTAGCATCATATTGTTAGACTTTGACCGTTATGAGGCGCTTCGGAAATAGAAGGCTCGTATGGAGTAGTTCGTGGCTCCTGTTCTGCATTTGAGGTAGGTTATGGCTTACTTTAGTTAGACTTTGATTAGCGAAATGTATGTGTTGTGTAGAATTGATGGGAGAAAGCATGATTAGGTCTTCGGACATAGTGTTTTGGTTGGATATTAGCCAGGTTGGTATGGCTTATGATTTTGTAGGCTCGTCGCCATTACTTTATGTATTAAAATATGAGGTGTAGTTGTATTCATACTGTGGCGATTCGAGATAGATTTCTATTAGGTTGATTGTTATTGATGGTGGCTCGTTGCCCCCTTATTGTGATTAGACTAATTACATGAATTATCGTATTGTACCCAATTCCCTTTTATTGTGACACATATCATCGGAGAAAGGAAGGAATACTGGGTTTAGACCTGAATTGTGATTTATATATTTATGATAATACGTAGATGAACCCTTGATGTATGATTTACTATTGATTATAATAGATAGAAAAGTGGAGCTTCTTAGTAATACAAGACTCAGTTGTGAGGCGTACTGGCTACATGTGGAAGTAAAGAGAGACATAGACTACTATGTTAGTTGAGATGATCATATGATTCATTTCATGGTTGAGTTGATCCAAGTCTTGATATGACTTGTGGTTCTGCGACTTGTACCTTCACTGTTGCTTCATTGGTTTGCATTGAATTACACATTTACTTTCATTTATGCATTCATACACTCATGCATGATGGAAATGGTTTGAAAGACTTGTGGCATAATGCCTTGTGTTTGACATTGATAGTGCTAATTGTTCATAGTCCATACATACTAATGAACTGGAGTACGTTGAGACGTACATTGTGATGTGAAATTAGTGAAGAAGTTAATATAATCTTCTTGTTCAACTTGTGATACTATTTGATACATGGTACTTGATGACCTGAACATAGAAAATAAGAGGGCAGGAAATACCGTTACTTACAGATATATGGAAAGGCACATGTGTGACCTAGATTATGGCTCGTGGTCCGAGGTTCATTCCGAAAATGAGGGATACATTGATGTGGCCCGCGTTCGAGGTTTTTTTCGGAGCGGATGTTTATGCTCCGATCCGAGGAGTTAAGTCGGAACGAGTGGCACATGGACCACCATGGGTCCCCTGCAGGTCATGGCTACTGAGTAATGACATCAGTTAGCATGTGTGTACAGTTCAAGTGATTGGCCAGTGCATTGCATTGCATATTATCATATTTTGCATTGCACATCATTACATTTTATTCTGCATTATTATCTGCTCGTTTGGTTCTGATTTGGCTATGGATGTTGAATGCCTATTGTGATATCAGTATGACCATTGACTGAGTTAAATTGTGGATTAGTGACTCTACTTAGGGACGGAGCTTGGACTTGTGATTATCAGGTGAGATTACTGAAACTTGACAGCCTTGTGGGTTAGAAGCTTCATCTTAGGTTGTGGCTCTGTTATGGGATATTCTGTGACTTGGATTTGAGTATTAAGTGCCTATCTGTTTATCTTGTTGATTTTATGCTTATGTGCGTGAACTAATCTTAGTCGGCCTATGATGCTTACTGGTACATAGTGTTTGTACTGATACTACCTTGTTGCACCCTTTTTTGAGTGCAGATTGTGTTCCAAATATTTCATCCAGATTGCCTCTCTAGCTTGAAGCTAGTTTACTCGATCAGATCCGAGGGTGAGCTTCTATCCATGCCATGCCACCTGAAGATCTCTCTTTCCAGATGTTTATTTTTATTCCGGACATTATTTGTTATTATAGTTGAAATATACTTCTTCTTTAGACATTGTTAGTTAGAGTCCTTGTACAATGAGTTTCAAATTTTGGGGGTGTAATAGTTAAGACTTTCGCAATTATATTATCTGTTAATATGAATTATTTTATTTATTTATTCATTCACTTGTCTATTGACTTTTAATAAATGATTAGAGAAGTTGAATTGGCTAATGATTAATGGTTTAAAGGGTATGTTATATCCCGTATTTTGTACATTGGGATAATCCGAGTTAACCATGAAAAGTTAAGGACAAGACCATTCCGGGATACGAAGTAGAGACTTCTAACCACGAGTTTGTTTTAAGACATAAGTTGCTTATGATTTTGTTGGCATGGAATATTAAGGGCAAATTTGAAATTAGAAAATAATTGGTCATGAACCACAAAAGGGCCAAGTGGCCGTGTGGTGTGGTGTGGTTCCCACACATGGTTTGGCCAAATTTAATTGATCCAACCCATGTGTGGGCCATGGGACACTTGTGTAATTCATATATGTATACAAAAGATGACTAATAAGTCACATTCCTCATCTTCCACACTTAAGAAAATTGTAGAACCTTGGAGAAAAAGAACAAGGAGCATTCGGCCATGGTGAAGAAAAATTGAGGTCCAAAAATCTCCATCAAAAAAATATTTTCTCCTAGTAATTCAACCAATTAGAAGGTCCTCTTTAACGTAAGATAGTTGTTGGAGTCAACAAATCATTCGTTTTGTCGTTTGCAAACCCTAGCCAAGTTGTGAAGTTAAGAAGAAAAGGTAAGGTTTAATCTTCTTTTTCATATGTTGTGAATGATTTGTACATGTTGTAGTGTGTATAAATGGATGAAAATCATAAACTTGGTGTGTTAGGGTGGTGGCCGAATATGGGTCATCTTGTATGGCAAGGAATGAACTAATTTCGTTTAGTGTTTTGGTTGTTGTTGTTGCGGATTCCATGTTGATAATGAAAGTTTAATGATTCAAGTTGAAGTTGAAAGTGTCGTGGGCTGTTTTAGTAGCCAACGTGATTTTAATGTAGTTGTCATATTTATGAGAATGACATTGTTAACGTGTGGATTGTTGATGTAATTCATGAATTTGGAAGAGAGAAATGTGTTGTTGTTGTTGTTCTCGGGTTTGGGATGATTTCGGGTGGCATGGTATTTTTGGTTGGGTTGTTTTGAATGTTGTACGGATTGTCTAAATTGTTCTTGAATCGTGTTTGAATGATCTCGGATTAGTATTCGAACATGTGAGTGTCGATGTTGGCTTGAATGTATGTAGTTGAATTGAATAAATGGAATGTTGCCGAGTATGTAGAAAAGAGTATTTAATGTTAGAATGCGGTTGATGATTTGGCCGAGTTGAATTCTCAGTTGTAAATAGGGTTGTTGGTATTGTGGTTGATGATTTGGCCGAGTTGAATTCTCGGGGTTGTTGTATTTATAGGGGAAATGCTGCCCAAATTTCTATAGAATTGAGTACTAGTTTGGGATTGAATTCCTAAATACCTATAGTTAATAATTGGTATTTAATGACGTTATTGTAGATCTTGGGGGAGCCCGAGACTTGAGTTTGGATTAGCTTAGGAAGCGGACGAGGTATGTAAAGCCTAACCTTTCTTTCTTTTGGCATGTCTTAGTTGTAAGTAGGCTATGATACGAGCCTCGGGGTAACTCTATTCTTACGATCCGAGCATGTACATGATTCTTATTCACTTCTTGATATTCGCATTCTTAATGTAGTAGAATTATGGTCCTTATGTCTTTTGTATGATTAGATAATATGTGTTGCATAAAGAATTTTGTTCTTAAAGGAGTCTGTAACTACGAACGAGCGTAACTCTCACAGAAGGGCTCGGATCGCTTCGAAACGTTCGTAGGGGATTCTATAACGCATAATATCTCCAACTTTCATAGGCGGGCTCGGATTGGTTTGATACTTGTCCGTGGGCCCCGAGACTTTTCTATGTTTGGTTCTAACGACTTTTGAAAGAATTTAATATGGCTACCACCCCGACCCCCGAGTGATGATTACTTATTTATCTGTCGAGTCTGGACTGATGATTTATATGCACATGGTTTGGATACGTATCTATGGTTTCTAAAGTTCTATTTGATATGTTCCCGAGTGACGTTCGGAGGAAACTTGATTTGACCATTGTCTTGGTTTTTAAATGATGGTTCGTTTTGATTATCCTATTGAGTCTTTGAGAATGTTTTAAACTGCATATAGTTTCTCACTACTCTGCTCGTGCATACTGTTATTACATCTTTCGCCGAGTCCCGGGCCGGTTATGTCATCGTGCGCACTATGCTATATTCTGAAGTATGATGTGTTTTCCGAAGTATGATGTGTTACAAAGTATGATGTGATACGAAGTATGATGTGTTACGAAGTATGATGTGATACGAAGTATGATGTGTTACGAAGTATGATGTGATACAGAGTATGATGTGATACGGAGTATGATGTGCTCGGAGATATGCAATATTCTGAAGTATGATGTGTTATGGCGCCAAAGATGGGGTGGCGACCATGTTCCGTCCGCCGGGTCCCATTACGGGCCGCATGTGATATATGATATGATATATGGTGACATGATGATATGATGACATGATGATATGCTGACATGATGATATGATGATTCCACTCACCGAGTCCCTCACTAGAGGGCCGGGTACGGTATATGTATATATGATGATATAATGGCTATACATGATGATTATATGAGCTCATTACCGAGTCCCTCACTGGAGGGCCGGGACACGTTATATGTGCATATGTATATGATGATTATTTACTTATGTCACTCAGTCCCATTATGGGCCGGATATGATACATGACATTGATATGCATGATTTGTATTTCAGGAGTAAGCATTTTGGCATTCTGATTACTATATTTGTCTTCTGTACCTCTTATGTATGATTTGTATTTCAGATGCAAACACTTTGGTATTCTGGTTATTATGCTTACTTTCTATACTCCTCACTTCGGTTATGACCTCGTTTTCTGTATTCCATGCTTTGCATACTCAGTACATATTCCGTACTAACCCCCTTTCTTCGGGGGCTACATTTCATGCCCGCAGGTACAGACGATCGTTTTGGTGATCCGCCAGTCTAGGACATCCATTCTGCTGTCTTGAAGTGCTCCCTTTTCCGGAGCCCATATTTTGGTACAGATCCCTTTGTTATATATATATGTACGATTATTCAGGGGTACGGCGGGGCCCTGTCCCGTCATATGATTCTGTGATTACTCCTAGAGGTCTGTAGACATGTGGGTGGGTTGTGAATAGTTACTGTTCGGCTATAGTTGTGTGATTTATGTTTTGGGCGGTCCCACCGCCGTGGTGCCCTTGTCGGTCGCATGTATATATGTTTTGACATGTTGTATATATTATATGCCTCCTCGAAACACGTGGCAAAGATATATGTCTATATGCGACAGGTCGAGACGACGTCTGACTTTTGGTATATGTATAAGCTATTTGTATGCTAACTTGTTAATGGGTGTGTACGAGGGTCCAGTTCGGGCACTAGTTACGGCCTACGGGGTTGGGTCGTGACAAAAGTGGTATCAGAGCGGTTCGTCCACGGAATGTCTACAGACCGTGTCTAGTAGAGTCTTGTTTATCGGTGTGTTGTGCACTACATCTATAAACGGGGAGGCTACGGGACATTTAGGATGTTATCTTTCCTTCGATCCTAGATCGTACGATAGAGCGCGTATTATCGTGGATGATCTCCCCCGACGAATTGTTATGTTTTCGCCGATGCCTCCAAAGAAGCGACGCCGCCCGGCGGCAAGTCGGTAGCAATTTCGGAGAGACTAGCCGGCCCGGAGAGTTACCGGGGCCCGTGCTCGGCCCGTGCCCGAGTTGTGCCCCCGTCGGCCCGGTTCGCCACATCGCCACTACCGAGGAGCTCGGAGCGGCGGCGGTGCAGTCAAGAGGCGCTCTCCCCTCCGGCTCCCCGCGCCTCGGCTCCCCGGCCGGGGGGAGGATAAAATATGCGAGATGCGGTCCGGTTGTTGACCAGATTAGTGGCGGAACAGGCTCGCAGGCACGGATTAGGGGGTGATTATGCGTACGTACATAATAGTTTGAGGACTCGTGATTTCTTGACTTGTAATCCTCCGCAGTTCACGGTCGAAAACTTGAGGACCCACGTGAGTTTATTCGACGGATGCGGCCGCACGCTGAGGGTAATTAGAGCTTCTGAGACTGAGTCTGTCGAGCTGGCTTCATATCGGTTGCGTGATGTAGCTGTTAATTGGTATGAGTCGTGGGAGATGTGTAGGGGCGAGGATGCTCCTCCAGCCGTTTGGGATGAGTTCACAGAGGCCTTTCTTGGCCATTTTCTGCCTCCAGAGATGCGGCGAGCTAGGGCTGACAGATTCCCTTGTTGAGGCAGAGGGGCAGGATCGTCCGGGAGTATAGTCTCGAATTTGATTCATTGGCTAGATATGCGCCCACTTTCGTAGCTGATATGACCGACAGGATGCATCGATATGTGATAGGGTTGGATCGCTATTTGATTGATAGCTGTATGGTGTTGGCTTCTCAGCCCGGTATGGATATTACATGGGTGCAAGCGCATGCCCAGGGTATAGAGGATCGACATAGAGGGCGTCAGCCCGACAGAGATTATGACGGGAGCCAGCCCAAGAGGGCTAGATCAGCTGGTTATTCTGGGGAGTCTCGAGGGGGCGGCCTCGAGCGACGGTCGCGTATATCCTTCCCGGCCCGGCGCAGTACACCCCCGCCAGCTCACGAGTAGGAGACCGGATAGTACGGGGCATTCGGGGGGTCGGTCGCAGCTCCGAGGGCTTCGGGTTCGCAAGTGGACGAGAGGTTCGGTCGATTGAGGCCACCCATACCCCGTTGTTCTCTGTGGGAGATATCACCCTGGAGAGTGTTATCGTGCTACGGGTGCTTGTTTTTCTTGTGGCCGTCAAGGCCATACTATGAGAGAGTGTCCGTACAGGGGCGGTCCAGGTGGTGCAGCCCAGCTTACTGAGTCAGTTGCTGGTTCATCTTCCCCTTCTGTAGCTATGCGCCCGATGGGGCGGGGTATGCCGACACCAGCAGGCCGTGGCAGAGGCCGTGGCGGAGCCTCCAGTTCTAGCGGTCCATCGAACCGCCTATATGCGTTGGCCAGTAGACAGGATCAGGAGGCGCCACCAAACGCGATTACAGGTATATGAGTCCTTATTGGAATATTTCTATGTATGTGTATTTGCTGTATGAGTGTTACTTAATAGCGGCAAGCAGAAATCCATAAGCCGATAACCAGGTATTTATAAGTAACGGCGATCGAGGTGTGTCCCTCACCATTGGGAATCTGGAAGTTTAGGATGAAAAATAGTCATATCCATAGGTGAAAGGTGAACATTGAGGGTTAAAAAGGCTAAATTAATAATCGTGGAGTCAGGAGAACAAGTAGTGGATGTGTAAGAAGAGAAAGAGTATGACAAGCGAATGGTATTGAATATACTTTATACAAGTCGTACGAGAATAGTGACGCAACCTACAAGTATTGGTATGTTAAAAATGAGACTAAGTGAGCACTGGATAAGGAGAACGAAGATTAGTAAGGACAACGTAGTTATGACGTTCCGGGTAGCCAAGTCGAAGGATTGAGGTTAAGAGATAGAAAGTAGAGGAACAGTTAAAGTTTTTTAAAGAAGTCTAAAAAAAAGATCTTTTTCCTAAAATTACCCTTTCCTTCACTTAATATCATACCTCGTCCTGGGCCATCGCACGGAAAACTATAACCGAAATTACTCTTCTGACTCCACAATTACTATTTTAGCCCTTTTTCACTCCTCAATATTCACCTTTCACCTATGGACATGACTACTTTCCATCCTAGACTTCCAGATTCCCAATGGTGATGAACACACCTTGATCGCCGTCACTTATAAATACTCGGTTATCGGCCTTTGGATTTCTTCTCTCATTTTAGCTCGTTTCTCATCCTTTCTATAACCGAGTCTTTCACAGTCCCGTCACTTACAGTACTCGTATCCTTGGCTACACATGTCATAGTCTATTACTACACTGTTATCTCGCTCCCTTCATATTTCTTTTTTCGATTACTCTTTCTTTCCTAACAGAACTCGATAAGCCTTCCTTATTCGTTCTATAGCTCATTTTTCCGTTTCACACTTGCCTTTGTATTCTAGCTACATAGATCACATCCTAGCTTTGGCCACCTTCTCACTCGGATTTACTTATTTTCATAACAATTCCCATTATAGGCATATTATATCGTATTCGTAATCAATCCTATAATATAACACTTCTTAACCCTTTACCCTTTCTGGCCAACTTTATCCTTAATATCTCACAAGCTGTCTTATCCATACATTCATACCCGTCGCAATTCCTTTCCTCCGTACTCTTGTCTTAATCATACTATTACTCCTTTTAACCATAAGCTCGTCGTAATTTATCCCTGCTTATCAATTCAATCGGCACCTTAAATAACACTCCATCAGGATTTACTAGCCCTTTTCCAAATCATCTCTTAGGATTACAAACCCTCTCCAAATTCTTTTTACCGTATCGATATCGACCTTCTAATTATTATTATCCTCACTTCAGCCATTAACTTTTTTCTCGAGGCCAGCCATACTCGCAACTCAGTCAGATCTTATCATTACTATTGGCACGACTTTTCAAGTCGTATTACAAACCCATATCTCATTCTCTCTTTATCTCTAGGAAAATTTTGGCAGAGTTTCCTCTGTAACAATTACTACCTCAAAACCTGCACGCAGGAAATACCAACAGTGCCTCGCAGGGCCAACATACATATATATACCTATCATATCATATCACAGCCTCACAGGGCTCCCAATATCAACAACAGGATGAAGATGATGAACATACCTCCTATGCCCAACTCAAACTGCACCTGTTACACTTTCTTGCTTACTTTCCCTTTTAATCTTCAACTTGTATTTCAATCATACTTCAATATCTTACTCGACATATATCTTTCATACCTTTGCTTACCTGCGTGCTTTGTAACTTCCAATATCGCTAGTCACTTTCTCCTGTCGATGTCATTCTTCTGCTGCAACCAAAAGTCAGGGTAAGAAATTTCGTTTCCTATAACTTGGCTCTATGGCACGATTTAAGATGTGAAAGAAGAGTAACCACCCTAGATGCCCCATAGCCTCCTGTTTATAAATGTGGCGCGCTTCACACCATAAACAGGACTCTACTAGACACGACTACTTTATGACAACCCCGAGGGACGAACGCTCGCTGATACCAATTTGTCACACCCTAATTTTCGATAGGCCGTGATGGGCACCCGACCCTTATTTAGGGCCGAGCGAACCCGCTGACTCTCGTGATACTCATAATCATACTGGGCCCTCAAATCATAACATGAGTGCATAATGAAAACTTTTCAGAAACAAACATGCTTTTCATCTTTCTCAAATCAAATAAAATCTGTAATCGTTTGGAATCTGTACTATAATGCATCATGATACATCGGCTTATAGAGCCGCTTATAAAACTGACATCTTATATACACGACACTATCTGCAAAGTCTCTAACATAACTCCAGATACCATAACAAAAGTACTCTGACTCGGCAGCACTCCGGGAGGAAGTGGAGCTCGCCAATCCGGCTGGAACATCTTCTAATCATCTGTGTATACCTGCGTGGCATGAAACGCAGCCCCCGAAGAAAGGGAGTCAGTACGGAATATGTACTGAGCATGTAAAGCATGAAATACAGTAAATAGAATCATACTGAAGTACGGAGTACAGAAAATCGTAAGACTTGCCTTTGAAACATGAATCATGCGTGTCCATATCATGTCAAATTTATTATGGAACTGAAAACATAATTAGTTACGGACATTTTTAGACATAGGATCTTTTAAGAACAAAAATTCTTTTTTTGCAACATTTGAAACCCAATCATACGTAGAACTTAAGGACCATAGTCCGACCATATAAAGAATGTCAACGTCAAGAAACAAATAAGAACCGTAAACATACATCGGGATTTAAGAATGGAGTTACCCCCAAGGCTCGTATCATATCATATCTTACATCTAAGACATGCCAAAAGAAAGAAAGGGTAAGATTTACATACCTCGTCCGCTTCCTAAGCTATTCCAAACTTAAATCTCGGCTTCTCAAGATCTACAATAACGTCGTTAAACACCAAACATTAGCCATAAGCACTTAAGAATTCAATTCCAAGCTATCGCTTTATTTACAGAAATTCGGGCAGCATATCCCCTGTAAATTCAATAACCCCGAGAATTCAACTCGGCCAATATCATCAACAACAATACCAATAGTATTAACATCATTTCCAATACCGACATATGCCATAAAACAGCCCGCACACTGTTTTCTAAATTTATCAACCAACCAAATTTGCGATATAACTATTTAATAATTTTATTTCCGTAAAGGCGTCGAAATTCATATGAACAACATCAATAACAACAGCCTTCACATTTTACAAGGTAAATACATTTATTTTCATCCAAAATTCTCTTCAAATCTCCTTCCATAATTCACAACACCAACAAACGAATTTATCAGACTATTCCCTCCGTGCTAATCCGTTAGAATTCTAAATAAACTCGTTAACAATGAAAAGGAACCGTATTCATACCTTAAGCATGCAGCCCCCACGTTATCACTATTCTCCTTGGTTGATTTTTAGCTCAAATTGAAGACAACGCAGCGTACAACACTTTTCTCTTCATGGGCTTCGAAATTCGGGGCTCAGATTTTGGTCAAAATTGGTTTTTCTTCTCTCCAAGGCTCTTATCTCTCTCTTTCCAGAATTTTCTGGTGCTCTTGGTCTGAAAAATGAGAGGAAAGGGCTGAAATTTCACTTAAATAGGCATGGGTCATGGGCTTAACCCGATTGGGCCCGGTTTGGGCCTAGCCCACTGACCTTTGCGCCTTAAAACGTCTATATCTCCTTATCCCGACGTCATCTGTGGGCCTAAAACCTATGGTTGGAAAGATAATTCAATTATCTACAACTTATGTATTTGGTATTTTCCCAAATTCCAAACTTATAATACCGTTTCTTCCCCTCGAAGTCAGATCACCCGAAAACGTTACTTAAAAATATTTGCTTGGAGGACTTCCACTTTGATTTGGCTCAAGGGTCCTTCTTGAGTTATGTTTAACTTTACATATGTGATTCATATAAATTGTCGCATGTCCCAAAAAAAAAATCTCAATGTGTGGGCCCCACCTCGGCTTGCGAATAATCCGGCGTACAAAAATACGAAATATAATACTGTTAACGTGAGTTTAAATTATGAAGCAACAACATGATTGTCAATTTTTAAGCACGTTAATAAGGACCTTCCAATTGGTTGGAACTGCTAGAAGAAAATATTTTTTTGAATCAAGATTCGAGGGGCTCAAATTTCGGTTCCATGGCCGAATGGCCTCTCTTTATTTTTCTCCAAGTTTCTTGAATTTTCTAAGGTTTGAAAGTATGAAGAATGTGATTAATAAGTCATCCAATATACTCATATATAAGTCATCCATGTGTCCCATGGCCCACACATGGCTTGGATGAATTAAAATTAGCCAAGCCATGGGTGGTGCCCCACTCACACCACACGGCTAACTTGGCCATTATTTCATGAAATGACAACTTTCCTAAATTAAATTTTAACCCCAAATTTTTCTTAATATTCCATGCCAATAAATTCATAAGCAACTTATGCCTTAACACAAAATCAAAGGTCAAAAGTCTCTACCTCATATCCCGGAATAGTCCTGTCCTTAACTTATCATGGTTAGCTTGGATTGTCCCAAGGTACAAAATATGGGATATAACAAAATTGTGGACACCTTTAAGTAATATCATGACAAGAAGAAAGAAAGGGTCTAGTAGCGAGTGATTAGAGATGAAGTTTGTACTCAATTGCGGGATAAATGTAGCACGCATGTATTAAGCTGGAAGGAACGATGATTAGGTTAGGATAGGATAAGAAATATGCGAAGGGAAAACGTTGTGCTTGGGGTAGAAAGAAGTTTTATATACCAAGGAGAATTAAAGAGATAAGCATTCCAGAAGAAGTTTGCAAGTTAGAAGAATTTGACTAGCCCTTTTATGTGTTTGGAAGATTGAATTATGAATTGAACTTGATATATATGTATAGGCCTATGCATGTAATACCGATTCAGATTATTAAGTTAGATTTCACCCGATGATTATAGCAGAGAAACTTTTAAGTCACTATAAGCCGGCCCTATTGACCTTAGCAATACCTCGAGGTAATAGATCGAAAGGGATATGTTTACCAAAGCTCCTTGCCTATTGCGTTTTGTGTTATAGTTCAGGTTATTTATCTCGAAACTTACCCTAATAGTTACACAATAGGAGTTTGTTATTACTGATATGAAGGAAAGTGAGAGATGCAGAAAAAAAGAGATTCAGACTATGATAATGAAAAATGGGATAAGGTTTATCAATAAAACAAAAGAATGATAAGTGACGAGTGTCCAGTATGTGTAATGTTTGTGATAAGTAAAAAAAAAACATGTTAGAGGTAGAAAAGGAAAGGTAGAAGTGAGGCAAATAAAAGGAATGTCTATAGAGCAGTAACCCAAAGAATAGAGTACGAGAGAGAATCAAACTTTGTGGATATCCCAGTACTAAGCGAGAATGTTAATACATGTTATGAAGTGATTGGGGTTTCGGCCGTATTATAAGTAAGGTGTGACTAATTAGATTATGATGAGAGATATGGGATTATTTGTTGAGTAAAGCATCTTATGGATAAAGAGTGACTTTACGCACAAAATCTCTCTAAAGGACCCCAAAAGGACCACATATTACTCTGTTACTAATATATTGAGATAGCAGAGGACAATGCTCCTACGACAGTGTGAACTGATCGAAGAAGAGTATGGAATGATTGACATTGAACTTTAAGTTATAGTTTTACCAAAAGGAAGTCAATGGTATTCTGGAATATGCTTAGGACTATTGCACTATGAACGAAATCATTTGAGCAAAAGGATGAGAAGTCAGACAAAAGAAGAAACAAGGTCTGATTGTGAATGATTGGTGGACTGACTTTATATGTATGTCAAGACAACAACAAATGGAATCACATCCCCGGTGAGTTATGCGGCAATGTCCTAAGGAAAGATTATGGAGAAAAGGCAAGTCAAGAGATGGCAAGTTTGTGGATGATGCGGTACAGGGAACATAGGTTAGTTACGAGCTATATCGATGAAAATGACTACTATATAAGATGATCTACGGGTCTTAATAGAATCGTGGAAAGAAGCATTAGGACAAAAGGTAAGTCCCTCATGGTTTAATGGTTGTAGCAATCAGACGACAATCAAAGGGCAATAGAAGAATTAATCTTCGACATTCCGAGGCAATGTGGCAAGCAGAGACGTAAGGATAAGATAATACAAGATATGGGCCGTAGAACGGAAGAGGGGTGGAAAGTCCAACATGGTAGTTGTACAACAATAAGGTAGATTATGAGACAGAGTTAAAGGATGGGCATATGTTGAAAAAGTTGTATTAAACTTAAGATGATGATAGGTGCGGTACAAAGAAGATTACCTATATCGGTGCGGATTCAATATGTGGATACAAGTAGTTACCAAAAAGGGTACTCTTACAAGGCCTATTGTGGGGCATGATTATCATAGAATTTAAAACCCCTTAAGATGATAAATCATGTGAGTATTATGGCTCCTGGTCAGGCGTAGGATAAATGAAAATAAGACGGTATCCCCATACAACAAAGGGTTCATAAGAATGATTTCGTAATGGGGATATAGAGGCAATGATTGTAAGATTAAGGTTAGGGCGAGAAGTACATGATAAGGACAAAAGGTATCTTGAATAATTAAGTATGAACAAGGATTGACGAGTTCAGGTATCACGGTGGCCATACCAGAAGAACAACTTACGTGTATCTTTTGAAAAGATATTCGCGAGGTGTCAAGAGAGTGGTTAACGAAGATAGCTGATGTATTATAGACCTCATGCTAGACAAGCTTGATGAAAAAGTACCAGGATATATAACGACGCAGGTAGTAAGAAGATGAAGATGTAAATGTTAAATAAGTAACTCAACAGAAGATGGAAAGTACACAGGACAGATAAAGACATAAGCAAGATAAAGAAGCAAGCTAACGACAAGAGTCATTAATAAGGAAGGGACTCGTTCTCGATTATTTTGTCACGACCCAACCCCGTAGGCCGTGACTAGTGCCCGAGTTGGACACTCGTATACACCTGATAACTATAATCGTCCACACCTAGCATGATAAAGAACTTATATATAGAAAGTCATGACGTCGTCTCAAAACAGTCGCATATATATACATATCACAACAACCTGTCGCCTGAGGAGTTACAACTTTCAACGGATAACATCGTATACAAGCCGGCAAGGCTATCATAATATAGGGGAATGTCCCAGCCATACACGAGCCGACAAGGCTATCATAACACACGGCTTCCAAAACATGTATGTTTATATCTACGCAAGCCGACAAGGCTGCCACTACGCACAACATCCCAAAACATATATATATATATATATATATACGCAAGCCGACTAGGCCGCCACTATGAATGGGAACATCCCAAAGATAAATCATACAGACAGAACTGAACAGTAACTATATACGTTCCACACATATGTCTACAGACCTCTAAGAGTAACAACAGTATCATATGACGGGACAGGGCCCCGCCGTACCCCTGGATAGACACATATATACAACAAGAGGATCGTACCAAAAAACTAGGCTCCGAAACAAGGGACCACTCCAAAATAGCTTAATAGATATCCTAAGTCAATGGATCACCAAAGCAAGAATATATACACACGGGCATGAACGCGACCCCGAAGAAAGGGGTCAGACGGGAATATGTACTGAGCATATAAAGCATGAAATATAGTAAACAGGATCATACTAAAATAAGGAGTGTAGAAACCTAGTACAATAACCAAAAAACCACAAGGCTTGCCTTTGAAGCATAAATCATGCGTGTCAACATCATACCCAACCTGTTATGGCACTTAATGACATAATTAGATAATCATCCTGTACATATGCATATATAACATGTCCCGGCCCTCTAGTGAGGGACTCGGTAAATAAAATCATCATATACATGTACATATAACGTGTCTCCCTACAGTGAGGGACTCGGCGAATAAAGTCATCATATGCCATCCCGGCCGCCATCCCCGTATCATCATATCATCATGTCATCATATCATCATATACATATATATATATATATATGTTCCGGCCCTTTAGTATATATGAATATATGGCTGCACGAGAACATGTCCTGGCCCGGGACTCAGTGAAAGATGTAACAGTATGCACGAGCAGAGTAGTGAGTAACCATATGCATATAAATCATCTTTTGGGACTCAATAGATAAGTAGACTAATCAACGCTCTAGTATCAGGATAATAGTCACACTCAGTACTCTTTGAATATCATTATGAACTATATCAAAATAAAGCCTCAGGGATCATAGACATGTATCATATTAATACGAGACAACTTATAAAAGTTATGGTCATTAGTCATTATAAGTTTTTTTAGGAATAGAAACTTTATGAATCATTTACTATTCGATCATATAGAAAGCTCGAGGGCAGTAGCTTGTCTATTTTAAGCATTCTAATATCAAGAAGTGAATAAGAATCATAATACATGCTCGGAACTTATGAATAGAATTACCCCAAAGCTCATATCGTTTCATACTTACATCTAGGACATGCCAAAATAAAGAAAGGATAGGCTTTACATACCTTTAGCGTTTACTCGCAACACGACACGTATACGCTGCCCAATAGTGCCTCAACCTATATTAAGACGTCAAGAACTACGATTAAACTACGGAGAGATTCAAAGCGTATCCTAACGTTAATAACTCCTTTCTAGATAATAGATATTTAGACGACGTTTCCCTTATATTCAAACCAACCACATACAACCAAACCAACATCACTAATCATACATTCAAGTATCAACCCGAGACTATTCAAACAAGACTCGAGAACACTCCGGACAACCCGTACAACATTCCCAAAATTCACATTCATAATATTCGATAACAATTCACATACGACTACTACATACTCAAATTACTATTAATGATCCATAGTCGTAACATTTTCATCTAAACATCCTTACAATAGCCCAACCAACACACAATACAATATATAACCTTCCAAGCTCAACAAGAACAACCACAACACATAAAATTCTCACAACTCAGTCTATAACGATTCTAAATCCATTTCAATCCACGATTTCACATAATAACAATTTCATGTATTTTCTTACTTCCGATTTCGTCCAATTCAATTTTTATAATTTCATTACAACTTTATTAACACAACTACACCATAAAATAGGAAAATCCTACCACGCTTTTTTTTTTCGGAGGAATTTCTACTCTTAATTGCTCCAATTTTCGCAATTTCTTCTTCCTCGATTCAATATCCAATGTTGCTATCACATCCTTGAACTTGTAAATCACCTTGGGATTAAATCAAATAAAGAATTTTTTTTTAAAACAGCCATGGCCGGACGTGAGAACAAATAGCCCAGCCATGGTCGCTCCCTTTCTCTCTCTCTCTCTATGCTTCACAAAATGTTGAAGATGAAAATGAATAGCTTGGTCATTATTTCCATATTTATATGTTGTCCATATGATTGACATGTGTCCAACCATGTGACATGTGTCCCACTATGATTTATGAGCCAATCATAATTGTCCATGTGTTGTGGGGCCCACTTAGTGATCTAATTAGGCTGATTATTCATAATTAATCACTAATCCCCACTTAATAATCCAATTATCGTTAATTAACCCCTAATCTCTATTAATATTTCCATGCCAATTAAAATTTATAAGCACTTCGTGCATTAATAAATATCGGGGATTAAAAGTCCTTGTCTCATATCCATAATAATCTTATCCTTGGACTTATCTTTGATTAGCTTACGAATAATCCGTCGTATAAAAATACGGGATATAACATCCTTCTGCCCTTTAAAACATTCGTCCTCGAATGTTAAACTAGCCTCGTAAGGTCTTACAAGGGTTTCGAGGAAGTTTCTTTATTACGAGAACATATAGTCTCATCCACCAATCAAATGAGGGATTTAAATTACCTGTAGGCATAGGGAATAAGTAACGATACTCATTCTTTATTTTCTCTTCAGCTTCCCAAGTCATCTCTTCCCGATTATTATTCCGCCACCATACCTTAATGAAAGCCACATCCTTAGTACGCAACTTCCTCACCTGACGATCAAGTATAGCTATAGGGTTCTCCTCATAAGATAATTCCTCCGTTACCTGGACATCATCCATGGGGAATACTCTAGAAGGGTCACCAATTCATTTACAAAGCATCGACACGTGAAAGATTAGATGCACTGCTTCCAAATCAGATGGTAGGTCTAATTCATAGGCAACCTTGCCTACCTTACGAACAATCTGATAAGGCCCAATGTACCTCGGTCTAAACTTCCCTTTCTTGCCGAATCTCATTACACCCTTCATGGGTGACACCTTCAAGAATACCCAATCACCAACCTGAAATTCTAAGTGTCGACGTCGATTACACACCATATGACTCTCGTCGACTGCGGGTCGCTAATAACCTTTCCCGAATAAGCTTCACTTTATCAATAGTTTTGCCGAACCAAACCGAGCCAATTAACTTAGTCTCTCCGACATCGAACCCACTCATAGGTGACTCCGTTCTTGCCATACAAAGCCTCACACGGTGCCCTCTCGGATGCTAAAATGGGCAATAGTGGCAAATGGTCGCCCCAACTATCTCTGATATCAATAATACAGGCTCGCAACATGTCTGCTAGCACCTAAATAGTATGCTCGGTCTGTCCGTCAGTCTGAGGGTGAAATATTGTGCTAAGATTCACTTGTGACCCCAATCCCTTCTGGAATGATCTCTAGAAGTTAGCGTAAATTGAGCCTCCGTCGACGATAACAAATGTGGGAACCTCATGAAGTCTCACTATCTCCTTGATGTATAACCTTGCATAGTCCTTAGCCGAATAAGTGGTTCGACTAAGAGAAAATGGGCTGATGTTGTCATCCCATCCACAATAACCCATATGGAATCATACTTCCGTGGAGTGCGAGGTAAGCTTGTAAATGAAGTCCATATTCGAATCTTCAATTTCATGTATTACTTTCGACTCCTTTAAAAGACATTAACTGTCACTCCACTTTTTATCTCTTAATCTCTATCCTTAGAGTTAGTTATCAAGTAGCGATGAAGTTCTCTCATATAATAACTTTACATAGCCGCTTAGTGCTTTAACTACTATCAGCTGGTATAATTCTGACACATTTTTTTTTATTTGACATGTAAGTTCACTGTCATAGGAACCAAAATTGTTCGATCGTCTAACTTAAACCATTCTATAATTCCCTTAACCCAACTTGTAACACTCTAGGCACATTATCTCGTGTCATTTCTTTATCTTTAATTCAAACTCTTCTCGTTGCCCCTTTGCTCGCATTTTTGCTCTTAACTTTCCTGTCACACATTATGTTGCAATCTTTACAAGAATATGCAAAGGTGCTCAAATTAGCCTAAGAAATACCTTAGCGTCGCTTCACTAATCCTTATGTTTTACCTCGTCTTCTCCTCTTTTATCTTACAACTGGTATCGGGATAGATCTTTTGTTTACCCATGGCCATGTCCTGTTTGTCCTTAGTACTAATTCTCTCTCGGTAATTTGGCTTAAACCATCTTTACATCTTTTGTAATGTACCCAAAATATCATAACCGCATTGTCATTATTGAGTCCTTATTCCTCTTATCAAGTACTCACTCTCTTGGTCTTACGCTTAACATACAAATATTCGTAGGTTGCATAACTATTCTTGTACAATTTGTATAAGGTATATTCACAATCTTTCCTTCTCCTGGTTCATTCGTTTACATATCCCCTCCATACTAATGTTCGCTTGTCCTATCTTATCATATTCCTTTCCCTTCCTTTACTCACCCTTGACTTTCTCACTTCCTACTATAGGAGATTCTCTATCCCTTCTCCTTTGCTACTTATAAGTCGCAATATCATCAGCGAGCAACTCTATTGCCAACATCGTAGCCTTTAATCCTAAGACTTGGCATTGCTATCTTTTACAATATTTCTTAAGTTACTCGTTACCATTCTCTTGTCGCGTTCTTTCTTTTTCTATAAGCATCCACTTTCTAGTGTCATATTATTCAAGATCTTTAAAAAAAATTCTCAATACCGTCTCAAATACCATCCTAGCTTCTATCCATTTATTGCCGGCTTTCAGGTCTTATTAACTTGTTTCGCAAGGATCTTACCTGAAGCTCAAGCATCTATATCAAATATATTGCAGTGTCAATTGTCTCCATCTTACGCTTGCATTTCTCGCACCCACTTCCCCTTAAGGGTGTACTTATACCATTATCCGTTTATATTCTGTTCTATGTCCCTATTTCCAATCTCAAATTCATCGATCCTTTTTCCAATTCACTTGGTATATCTCTTATCCATGTCTTTTCCTTATGATGTATAACTTGATTATCCACGTACGAAACCTTAACAACATCACGAAGCGATGAGAACCTTTCTATATATAGTACAAAATCTCATCTGATAACCTGTACTTGAGTAATGCGACCAATGTAGCAACGGATCCAAGGCCACATTCCACTTACCCCAATCAATAGTTAATCAGTACTTGTAGTCGTTCCTATCTCAATTAGGCAGCACTTATATTCCGACGAAAAGTGTCCAAAGTTCTCTTGAAATATTTTCTTTATCCCGACCTATATCATTTGTTTCCTTCAATAAATTTACAACACATCATTTGCTCCTCAAGCTTACTATCTTTGTCCTTTAAGGATTCCACTATTTTCGAGGTGAAGTCGTGTGCACGCAGCACTCCTTTCTGCCTTATGCCCTTTTTACTCTTGTTGTGTACCCATCGCTGGCTTATAACTTACTCAAAAACATATCAAGTTCGTCTTAATAATGGTTTTATCTTATCATCTTATCATCGTACTTATACCCTTAAGTTCATAACTATATATTCCCCTTCCGTTCCATACTCGTACTCAATTAATTACGTCTATCTTGGGTGCTTCCTTTAGAATTCCCTTATCATTCCTCCCGTCTATGTCCATCTGTTATTCTGTACACAAGGAATCTTATGCTACCTTTGTATCCTTGAACACATTGCTCGCATAATCTCTTTCTCATTTTCAAAATGAATTCTCGTTCATCCATGTTTATTCTTATCATACCAATCAATTTTCTAGCACTCATTTTACCTCGTTGCTCATCTTTCTACAACTTGGTCTTTCGTAGTTCCGTCACTTTTAGTACTCGTATCCTCGGCTACACATGTTATGACCTATTGCTACATTGTTATCTCACTTTCTTCTTATCTCCTCCTTTCAGTTACTCTTTCTTTCCTTGCGCTCGCTATCATTTCCGTTATTATATGACCCTTATTCTAAACTTTCCTTACAGAACTTGATAAGTTTTCCTTATTCGTTCTATAGCTTGCTTTTCCGTTTCACACTTGCCTTTATATTCTAGCTACATAGATCACATCATAGCTTTGGCCACTTCCTTACTAGGCTCTACTTATTTTCATAACAATCCTTATTATATTCACGCTATATCCTTTTTGTATTCAATCCTATAGTGTAATACTCCTTAACCTTATACCCTTCCTGGTCAATCTTATCCTCGATATTTCACCGCTTGTCTTATCAATACATTCATATCAGTCACAATTCTTTTTCTTCTATACTCTTGTCGCAATCATACTATTACTTCTTTTGACTATAGACTCATCATAATTTATCCCTGCTTATCAATTCAGTCAGTACCTTAATATAGCACTCTACCAAGATTTACCAGCCCCTTTTTTTTTAAATCATCTCTTAGTATCACTAGCCCCTTCCAAATTCCTTTTTACCATATCGACATCGACCTCCTAACTGCTATTATTATTAATTCAGCAGTTAACTTATTCCTCAAGGTCAGCCGTACTCACAACTTAGTCAAATCCTGTCATTACTATTGGCACGACCCGTCAGTACATATTACAAACCTATATCTTATTCTCTTTTTATTTCTAGGAAAATTTTGGCAGAGTGTCCTCTGTATTTCTTACTATCCCAAAACCTGCACGCAGGAAATACCAACAATGCCATATATATATATATATATATATATATATATATATATATATATATATATATACATGTATATATCATATCATATCACAGCCACACAGGGCCCCCAATATCAACAACAGTATGAAAATGATGAACTTACCTAGTATGTCCAACTCAATTGCACCTGTTACACTTTCCTGTTTACTTTCTCTTTCAATCTTCGACTTTACATCTCAATCATACTTCAAATACCTTACCCGACATATACCTTTCGTATCGTTGCTTACTTGCATACCTTGTAACTTCCAATATCATCAGTCGCTTTCTTCTGTCGATGTCGTTCTTCTACTGAAATCAAAGGTTAGTATAAGGAATCTCATTTCCTATAGCTTGGCTCTATCGTACGATCTTAGATACGAAAGAAAGGTAACATCTTAAATGCCCTGTAGCCTCCTATTTATAGATATGGTGCACAACACACCGATAAACAAGGCTCTACTAGACACCTGCCCGTAGACACTCCGAGGGATGATTTCGGCTCGATACAACTTTTGTCACGACCCAACCCCGTAGGCTGTGACTAGTGCCCAAGCTGGACACTCGTATACACCTGTTAAACTATAATCGTCCACAACTAGCATGATAAAGAACTTATATATAGAAAGGCATGACGTCGTCTCAAAACTGTCGCATATATATACATATCACAACAACCTGTCTCCTGAGGAGTTACAACTTTCAACAGATAACATCGTATACAAGCCGGCAAGGCTATCATAATATAGGGGAACGTCCCAGCCATACACGAGCCGACAAGGCTATCATAACACACGGCTTCCAAAACATGTATGTTTATATCTACGCAAGACGACAAGACTGCCACTACGCACAACATCCCAAAACATATATATATACGCAAGCCGACAAGGCTGCCACTACGAATGGGAACGTCCCAAAGATAAATCATACAGTACGGGAACCGAACAAGTAACTATATACAAACCCACACATATGTCTACGGACCTCTAAGAGTAACAAAGTATCATATGACGGACGGTGGCCTCGCCGTACCCCTGGATAGACACATATATACAACAAGAGGATCTATACCAAAAATGTCACGCCCCAGTTTCCGAGGGACGTGATGGGCACTCGACCTTGGTTTAAGGCCGAGCGAACCCGCAGACCTTCATCGCACACGTAAAATCTTTTTTTTTTCATACCAAAATATAATACA
>NC_081349.1:426419-496510 GCF_029784015.1 Lycium ferocissimum | reverse complement strand
TTGTCTTATCTTGATATCTACCTGTTATGTGAGTTTAACTGTTGAAATATGATTATCTGTATCTCGGAATAATGGCAGACTAGTGTGGTTGTGGCATCGTAAACCAACCCTCGTCTCTATTCTACTGGGTCGGTAAACGATGCTGTTGACTACCCATTGATTATTGTACTTACGCTACACTTGCTGAACCTTTTTTTGTGTAGATTTGTTCCCCACTACTAGTGGAGCTCGTGACTACCAGGTTGCCCGTTAAGAGGTTTTCTGAGACATTGGGGTGAGCACTATGGTTCTGGACAGCTCCGGACTCTCTTCTATTTATTACTTTCTGTCTTTTCTCATTTTAGACTATTTTAACTTTTTAGTAGTCCTTGTATGTGGGTGACATCATATTTTGGGATAGGTGTGATAACTTTCTAAGTATTTTATTTAAAATTGTTTAAGACTTGAAAATTGGCTTGTATGATTTATTTTCGCATTTAGTTTTTCGCTTAAAACGGGTACGTTAATACGTTAATGGCTTATGTTGGCTTACTAGCACGGTGGGGCTAATGCCATCATGACTTGAGATTTTGGGTCGTGACAATAGGATAGTAGTGAATCGGCTATTGCAGGACTGGTTTCTCATATTAAAGTGGAGCATCAATCAAGGACGGGATTAGATCATGCTCCTCTATTTATTGCATTTGGAGATCAGGATCAAAGCATCACAAAATGTTTCAGGTTTTTGAAATTCTTGACTGAACATGAGACATTTAAAAGGAACAGTGGATCAGCAGTGGAAATCAGATATGTTATATCCCGTATTTTTGTACATTGGGATATTTTAAGCCAATCGCGACAAGTTAAGGACAAGACTATTTTGGGATCCGAGGTAGAGACTTTTAACCTCCAATTTTGTTTTAATGCACAAGTTGCTTATAAATTTTAATTGGCATGGAAATATTAATGGAGATTAGGGGTTAATTAACCATGATTAGATTATTAAGTGGGGATTAGAGATTATTTTTTTATATTAAATTAATGCTAATTAAGTGTTAATGGTCGTGTGGGTCCCACCCATGGCATGGCCAAATTTGATTGGCTCAAGCCATGAGTGGGACATGTGTCCATCTTATAGGATTCATATTTAAGGCAATTTGATGACTAATAAGATCATTTGTCATCTTCAACAAAAAAAGGAAAAGCCTAGAGAGAGAGAGAAGCTCTCGCCATGGCTAGCCATGGAGAGCTCCAAGCTTGTTGATCAAAAATCATCTTTTCTTCAAGCATTTCAACCCTTTGGAAGGTGCATAGAAATGTGGGATTGATCCTAGGGCAACAAGAACAAGTATTAATTCAAGGCACAAATTCTAGTCAAGTTGAGAAGTCAAGTGTTAAAGGTAAGGTTTAATCTTCTTTTATATGTATTGAGGATGGTTTGAGCGTGTTGTAATGTGTGGTTATGGATGAAATTCATGGAATTATGTATGTTGGTGTTAAGGCCATATAGGGGCTGTTTTGTATAGGAATGATGAACTAATTTTACTTGGTATTTTGGTTGTTGTTGTTATGGATTTTATGATGAGAATGAAGGGTTTAATAATTCAAGTTGGAGTTGTAATTGTTTGTGGGCTGTTGTAGGTTTAAAATGATGTTAGTAAAGTTTCTTGTATTTATGTGAATAATGTTACAACGTGTAGTTGTTGGTATAGTTCATGAAGTTGGAAGAAAAGAATGTGTCGTTGTTGTTCTTGTTAAACTTGGAAGATTATGTGCTGTATTCTGTGTTGGTTGGGCTGTTTTGGAGAGTTGTAGGCTTGCTCCCGAGTGTTCTCGAGTCTTGTTTGAATAGTCTCGGATTGATACTTGAACGTATAATCATTGATGTCGGCTTGGTTGAATGTGGTTGGTTTGAATGTAAAGGAAACGTCGTCAATTTATTTAGAAAGGAGTTACTAACGTTAGAATACGTTTTGAATTCCCCCGTAGCTTAACCGTAGTTCTTGACGTCTTAATATAGGTTGAGGCACTATTGGACAGCGTATACGTGTTGTGTTGCGAGTAAACGCTAAAGGTATGTAAAGCCTATCCTTTCTTTCTTTTGGCATGTCCTAGATGTAAGTATGAAACGATATGAGCTTTGGGGTAATTCTATTCATAAGTTCCGAGCATGTATTATGATTCTTATTCACTTCTTGGTATTAGAATTCTTAATGTAGTCGATCTATTGCCCTCGAGTCTTTTATATGATTGGATAGTAAATGATGCATAAAGAGTTCCTATTCTTAACGGATTCTATAATGAATAACGTCCTTAACTTTCATAAGCTGTCTCGTATTGGTTTGATACATGACTATGACCCCTAAGACTTTCCTTAATATAGTTCGTAATGACATTTAGAGAGAACCTAATATGGCTATCATCCTGACACTCGAGCGCTGATTAGTTTACTTATCTATTGAGTCTCAAATGATGATTTATATGCATATGGTTACTCACTACTCTGCTCGTGCATACTGTTATTACATCTTTCACCGAGTCCCGGGCGGTATGTTATCGTGCACAACACTTTGCATTGTTCACCGCGTCCCCTCACTGAGGGGGCGGGTACTATATACATATGTTATAGTGTTATGCGTCGTGTTATGGTGTTATGTCGTGATACGGAGCTATCTTCGTGATACGGAGTTATCTTTGTGTTACGGAGTTATCTTGTGATACGGAGCTTCTTTGTGATACGGAGTTATCTTGTGTTATGGAGTTATGCCGTGTATTCGGAGTATGCTGTGTTATGGCGCCAAAGACGGGGTGGCGACCATGTTCACCGAGTCCTATAATGGACCGGATATGATATATGATATTGACATGCATGACTTGTGTTTCAAAAGCAAGCATTTTGGTATTCTGGTTATTGTACTCGTTTTTTTGTACTTCTTATTTCGGTTATAATCCTGTTTACTATATTTCATGCTTTATATACTCGGTACACATATTTAAAATCGACCCCCCTTTCTTCGGGGTCGCGTTTCATGCCCGCAGTACGGATGCCGATTTGGTGACTTTCAGCTTAGGATTTCTACTCAGCTGTCTTGGAGTGCTCCGTTGTTCCGGAGTCCAGACTTTTGGCACAAATCTTCTGATATATGTATATGTTATTCAGAGGTACGGCGGGGCCCTATCCCTTCATATGATACTGTTGTTACTCTTAGAGGTCTGTAGACATATGTGTGGGTTGTTATATAGTTCACGTTCGCCTGTTATCTATATGACTATGTTTTTTGGGACGTTCCCGTTCGTAGGGCAGCCTTGTCGGCTTGCGTATATATATATATTTTGGGATGTTGTATGTAGTGGCGGCCTTGTCGGCTTGCGTATATATGGTTGGGGCGTTCCCACGTATGTTATGATAGCCTTGCTTTGCTTATATACGATGTTATCTCGTTGAAAGTTGTAACTCCTCAGGAGACAGGTTGTTGTGATATGTATATAAATGCGACAGTTTTGAGACGACGTCTTGCCTTTTTATATATAAGTTCTAATCATGCTAGTTGTGAACTAATTATGGCTAACAGGTATGTATACGAATGTCCAAACTTGACACTAGTCACCGCTCACGGGTTGGGTCGTGACAAAAGTGGTATCGCAGCGATCTCATCCTCGGAAAGGTCTACGACCGTGTCTAGTAGAGTCTTGTTTATCGGTGTGTTGTGCACCACATCTATAAATAGGAGGCTACAAGACATTTAGGATGTTACCTTTCTTTCATATCTAAGATCGTGTGATAGAGCCAAGCCATAGGAAATGAGATTTCTTATACAAACCTTTGATTTCAGCAGAAGAACGACATTGACAGAAGAAGGCGACTGACGATATTGGAAATTACAAAGCACGAGTTGAACAAGTAAGTAAAGGTACGAAAGGATATATATATATATATATACGTCGGGTAAGGCATTGAGGTGAGATTGAAATGTAAAGTTGAAGATTGAAAGGGAAAGTAATGATGAAAGTGTAACGGGTGCGATATTGATACTTTTGAGTTGAACAAGATAGAACACACGAGGTAAGTCCATCATTTAAAAGAAGTCAAAGAGGCATCATGACGGATATGTTGGATATTGGGAGCCCGTGTAATTAACCCATAGGTGAATAAGTGCGTGATATGATATGATATATATATATATATATATATATTGGCCCGCCCGTGAGGCCCAAAAAATAGTATTTCCAAAATACCCCGCACGCGTATAGAGCCAACATGCTTCGAGATGGTAAGAAATACGAGGGAACTAACACCCACATACATGTCTAAATTTTCCTAGAAATAAAAAAAGAGAATGAGACAAAAGTTTGTGATATGACTTGAAAGGTTGTACCAATAGTAATGATAGGATGCGACTAAGTTGCGAGTACGGGGTCCGAGACCTCGAGAAATAAGTTATGCAAACATGTATCGCCCGAATTGATGGTAATAGTAATTAGGAGGTCGATATTGATATGGTAAAAAGGATTTGGAAAGGGATTGTGGTACTAAGAGATGATTTTTAAAAGACTGGTAGATCTTGATAGAGTGATATATGAAGGCACCAAATGCTTCATAGTGAATTGATAGACATATCACTACAAAGATAAATTGTGACGAGTTTATAGTTAAAAGAAGTAATAGTGTGATTAAGACAAGAGTCCTGACGAAATTGGAAAAAGAATCATGGAATCGGATATGAATGTATTAATAAGACTTTGATGACAATGTGAGATATTAAGGATAAGATTGACTAGGAAGGTAAAAGGGTTAAGTATGCTTACTCCAGTCAATGTAATTAACCCATAGTAAATCGTGAATAAGGTTGGGAGGTGTTACATTATAGGATTGAATACGAACGGGATACCAACATGACGCGAAGACTCTAGAAAAATTTGGGCGAGTTTCCTCTGTTTTTCTTACTAACCAAAATTACCCTGCACGCAGAAAATACCAACAAAGGCCCTATAGAGCCAACATACCCACATACACATATATAGGCGAGCCGGCAAGGCTGCCGTGGCGGGGGAACCTTCCAGAACATATCATATATACATACACTGTACGGACATAGCCATAACCCACATACATGTCTACAGGCCTCTAATATACAGAACAGAATCAGAAGACGGGACAGGGCCCCGCCATACCCAAATAAGTACATGTACAGAATGTATGACAGCAGAAGTATATACCAAAAGTACAAGCTCCCGGATCAAGGGGAGCGACTCCAATCGAGCGAAAGAGATATCCTACGGTGGCGTATCACGCGGTGCGTCCGTACCGCGGGCATGTGGCGCGGCCCCCCGGGTCCAAGAAGAACGGGGGGGGACGATACGGAAGTGTACCGAGTATGTAAAGCGGAAAAGTAACAAGTATAATCATAATCAAGACAGGAGTACAGAAACATAACAGACGGAGCTGTGATTAGAATCTGAAATACAAAGGGTAATACCTTGTCCGAGACCTCAGAAAACATAATGCATATCAGATCATATGATGTCATGCAAACATGTATCGTGTCCCGGCCCTTTGATAAGGGACTCGGTAAGTGAAGTCATGCATAACAAAATCATATATCATGTGTGCAGATGACGTGTCCCGGCCCTTATTAAGGGACTCGGTAATATAGAATCATATCTGTCAAAATCATATTTCATGCATACATAACGTGTCCCGGCCCTCTACTGCGGGTCTCGGTGAATAATAATCATGTGCCGTCCTGGCCACCATCCCCGTATCATCATATCATAATCATACAAATAACGTGTCCCGCCCGCAAGTACGAGGGACTCGGTGAATAATGCAAAGAAGTGCGCACGAGAACATGTCCCGGCCCGGCTCGGTGAAGAGACATATCATAACTTGCACGAACGAGTAATGCGAAACATATGCATATAAGTCCAGACTTAATAGACAAATCAACAATAAGTCATAATTCGTACCTTTCGGATGTCGTGATTTATCGATTATGTCAAAACAGAATTTTTGAGATTGTTCATACGGAGCAAATGCTTCATAGGGCTCACGGAATACTCAGAATGATCGTTCTTTAACAAATGGAACAATTCAAATGACATATCACTACAAAGAAATCGGACAACGGTCATAGTATATATGTAGGCCCTTTTTTTTGGGGATGGCACGATTACTTATATCGAATCATGTCTCTGGGACCATAACACATATCAAAATATATCATAGATTCGTCGTATTTATCATTTGACAACGGTACAATGATCACAAGATTCCTTTAGGTATTATATAGAAATAAATCAATTAAAACCATAGTAAGAGGTCTCGGAGTCTGTGGGCCCACCTCGGGTAAATTGAGGTGGTGAACTTGAATTATGGATTATAAACCTTATGGAATCATTCATGAGAGTTTTGGAACAATCCGGGTTCATTAGTGAAGGTTACATTCATATAAGTCACTTTGATGACAATTTATGAAGAAACTATTTCAATTGCGCTGAAGGAAATGAGGCCAATTTCAATCTCGGGTTTCGAGTGACAGAGTCATATCTAAGGCTCGCGTCCAAGCCTACTACGTTTAGAACATGCCTAAGAATGAAAGGGAAGACTTTACATACCTTCCTTGGCCTTCACGCTTGCCAAAACTCCAATCCCGTTTCGTCAAAAATCTGCAAATGGTCACTTTTACCAGTTACTATTCATGAGACTTGAAATCCCAATCTTGGGTTAATAATTGTCTACCGAAATTTCGACGGCACCTCCCCTATAAATGTGATACCCCGAGAATTTACCTCGGCTCAAAATAACCAACAACAACCCAACAACAACACCAACAACAATAACGATTATCATAAGTCGCAATTAGTCTACTTTACGACAATAATGCAAAAATCTTCATTTCAACTTCACACTTTCAAATCAATACCAACATGCTCTCATTCATTACTAATCAAGGTCATTACAATACCATTCGGAAGCATTTCATAGCGTTTCTACAATATATACTCAAAATGTACAAACTATACAAACTTCCCACCAAAACCATATTTCATCCAACACTTCTAAATTTTTGGCATACTTATTCATAACATGTTTCCATCTTCTAATTCCATTAACAATCATCATAATTTACACTCTAGCAACTAAATTTTCATAAGGCCATAATATCATATTAAAACGACATGAGCTTCTACCTTCCATTTTAACGCCAACTAACGTCATTTTACCTTTATTTACATTGCGAGGACCACAACACACAACCAATATATTAAACAAAATTGATTCGTTCCCATTCCAATTTTCATATACCACACGGCCAATACCCATTTTTTTCCAACTTCAACCAAACTCATTTAATTTTCATTCTCAATATGAACTCCACCCTACTCACAACTAGAATACAACATGAATTCAATTCACCATAGATATACCACACATATATATGCACGGCCACATGCCACCTTACATACCTACTTTGCAAACTTCCATATTTCCATACTTTCTTCTTATTTCTACATACTAGAACATAGGCAAACCTCCATAACATAATAAAAAGGAATGAATTCTTACCTTTTTCCACAATCTTCTTTACTTCACCAAGTTGCCAACTTGAAGAAATAAGCACTCTTCTTCCAAAACAATTGCACCAAGTTGTAGAGGGCCTTTAATTTAGTGGGATTATCACAAGATAACAATTTTTGGAACAAGATTTTTGAAGGTGAATTTTCCAAGCTTATAGCCGAATGGCTCTCCAAGTTTTGCTCCTCTTTTGTTTCGTTTTTCTCCTTCTTGTTTTGTTTCAATTTCTTGAAATTTCTAGAGATATACATACATATATATGCCCCCTTAATTAATATGCCACATGGTTGGCACATGACAATTTAATGGACTTGGGCCAAGGCCATGTTGGCCGGCCACCCTTCCATTTTTGGGCCTCATTTTCTCTTTTTTTTTTTTTGAGCCCAATTCTTCATGAATCATACTTTGCAATTCCCGAAATAAATTTCCAAAATTCCGATTTTGCCCTTAGGCCTTCTCCATTATTTTCCGCATGCAAGTTTCCATAACCGGCATATACATATTAAAAGAAATCCAACATGACCTTATTCCTTACAAACCAAAGTTAACTCCAAGCTTTCCAAATACGCAAAAATGCCGGATGTAACATCCTCCCCCTTTAGAACATTCGTCCTCGAATGTTGAATCAACCTCGTGGTAAATCGGATAAGTCGGGGAGGTCCTCTTACCAACTACCTACTTGCACTTGATCGAAGTACTTCAAAAGCCTTCATTTTCAAATTTCATCTCTCATTCTTCGACATCACCGTATCGTAGGCTGTTCGGAGTCCTTATTAGTCCGTCGGTCCATACGATTTTAAATGAGATATAGGGTGAACATGGAATATTTATCGAAGATCGGAAGATCGGGTATATCGGATGAAGTCGTAACCGAATCGAAGTACAAAAGCGTAGCGAACGTAATCGTAATCATACGTTATACCGAACGTATTCATAATCGGGGCCGTACGTACGTAAGCATATCGGACAAATCCATATTCGGAGTCAGGTGTACTAGACTATATCGGATAAACCCGTGGTCAGAATCAGACGCATAGAAGTATATCAGACAAATCTGTAATCGGAATCAGACGTATAGAGATTTATCGGATAGATTTGAAATTAGAGTCAAACGTACCGAGGTATATCGGACAGAATTATGATCGGAATCGGACGTACAGAAGTACATTAGACGGAAATATGATCAGATTCAGAAGCACAGAGGTATAGTAGACAGAGCTTCATCCAAAGCAGGGGCGCAGAGATATGGCATACAGAATCGCGATCATAGTCAAACTACCTTTACTATACTTCAGAGACTTATGGACATTTCCTTACCCTACCTTTATTAACACCCAGGAAAGGAAAATCACGTAGTACAATAGAATACAGATCAATCAATGCACATACTTTTCGAAGAGAGGTCAATAATATACCTGGGTCTGCATCTGGTGACGCTACTGGGTCCTGCCGGCTGGTCAAAGCATATACGCGGTTCGAGGGACCGCTGGAACTATGAACTCCGCCGCGACCTCTGCCGCGACCTGCTGGTGCCGGCACATCTCGCCCCGTAGGGCGCATAGCTACTGAGGGAGAAGACGAGCCCGCAACTGACCCAGTAGGCTGGGCCGAACCCGAACCGCCCCTATACGGGCACTCCCTCATAATGTGGCCCTGACGGCCGCACGAGAAACATGCACCGGTGGCGAGACGACACTCTCCCGGATGATGCCTGCCACAATGGGGACACTGAGGCATAGATAGCCTCGTCTGACCGAACCCCTGCTTTGTTGCGAATCCAAGGCCCTAAAACTCGGCCTACTCCGGACGGACTCGCATCATCAAAAACGTCTCGCCGGCGGACCGTGTTCCCCGCCCGACGGAGGAAAAGATCTATCGGATCGCCGCCGAGGCCATCCGCCTCGGAAATCTCCAGAATAGCCCGCAGATCTGGCCCTCTTGGGCGGCCTCCTATCATGATCTCTACTGGCCTGATCTGCTCGATGGCGGTCCTCCATCCCTTGGGCGTAAGCCTGCAATCGGGCGATGTCCATATCATCCCCTTGCGACGCCATCGCCATACAACTATCAACCAGGTATCTGTCCAGACCCATCACATATCGGTGCATTCTGTCCTCCATATCGGCTACGATCGTCGGCGCGTATCGGGCCAGGGAGTCAAACTCCAAATTATATTCTCGAACACTCCGACCTCGCTGCTTTATCTGCAAAAACCGGTCAACTCTCGCCCGTCGCAGCTCCGGTGGTAAAAAGTGGCGGAGGAAAGCAGCCGTGAATTCATCCCATGTAGCTGGGGGAGCACTCTCACCCCTGGACAGCCCCCAGGACTCATACCAATTAAGGGCGACATCTCGTAGTCTGTGTGCAGCAAGCTCGACAGATTCGGTCTCTGAAGCCCTGACCAGTCTCAACGAGCGCTGCATCTGCCGGATAAAGTCATGAGGGTCCTCGTCGGGCTTAGACCCAAAAAACTCTGGAGGACCGCATGTCAGGAAATCACGAACTCTCAGGCTATCACGCCTGTCATCGTCATCATCACCTCTCCGCCCGTGTCCGCGAGCCTGTCCGGCCACTATCGTCGTCAACAACTGTACTGCCTCCCTCAATGTCCTGTCCTCCGCCCCGAGCTGGGGAGCGGGCGCTGGAGCAGCTGAGGGGCCTGCTCCGACCTCATCTGGTGGCGGAGGGGCTGAACCCTCCGACTGCAATACAATACCGGGCGTAGTTCGAGCACGAGCCCGGGTAACTCTCGCATCTGGCTAGTCTCTCCTGTCACCGCCTTGCCCTTTTGGGCGGCCGTTGCCTTCTTCGGAGGCATCGCTGAAAAATATAACAACCGATCAGAAAAGAGTCATCCTAATATCACAGCTCTATCGCACGATCTAAGATTCAAAGAAAGGGTAACATCCTAAATGTCCTGTAGCCTCCTGTTTATAGATGTGGTGCACGACACACCGATAAACAGGACTCTACTAGACACGGCCTGTAGACACTCCGAGGACTGACCGCTCTGATACCACTTTTGTCACGACCCAGCCCCGTAGGTCGTGACTAGCGCCCGACCTGGGCACCCGTACGTACCAAAAGCCCAAAAATAGTAACTCGAGAATCTAGAAAAATTTGGGCAGAGTTTCCTCTGTTTTTCTTACTACCCAAAATTACCCTGCACGCGTAAAAATACCAACAAAGGCTCTACAGAGCCAACATACTCACATACACGTATATAGGCGAGCCGGCAAGGCTGCCGTGGCGGGGGAACCTTCTAGAACATATCATATATACATACACTGTACGGACATAGCCATAACCCACATACATGTCTACAGGCCTCTAATATACAGAACAGAATCAGAAGACGGGACAGGGCCCCGCCATACCCAAATAAGTACATGTACAGAATATATGACAGCAGAAGTATATACCAAAAGTACAAGCTCCGGATCAAGGGGAGCGACTCCAATCAGCAGAGCAGATAGCCTACGCTGGTGGCGTATCACGCGGTGCGTCTGTACCTGCGGGCATGTGGCGCAGCCCCCGAAGAACAGGGGGTCAGTACGGAAGTGTACCGAGTATGTAAAGCGGAAAAGTAACAAGTATAATCATAATCAAAGACAGGAGTACAAAAACATAACAGACGGAGCTGTGATTAGAATCTGAAATACAAAGGGTAATACCTTGTCCGAGACCTCAGAAACATAATGCATATCAGATCATACGATGTCATGCAAACATGTATCGTGTCCCGGCCCTTTGATAAGGGACTCGGTAAGTGAAGTCATGCATAACAAAATCATATATCATGTGTGCAGATGACGTGTCCCGGCCCTTATTAAGGGACTCGGTAATATAGAATCATATCTGTCAAAATCATATTTCATGCATACATAACGTGTCCCGGCCCTCTACTGCGGGTCTCGGTGAATAATAATCATGTGCCGTCCTGGCCACCATCCCCGTATCATCATATCATAATCATACAAATAACGTGTCCCGGCCCGCAAGTACGAGGGACTCGGTGAATAATGCAAAGAAGTGCGCACGAGAACATGTCCCGGCCCGGCTCGGTGAAGAGACATATCATAACTTGCACGAACGAGTAATGCAAAAACATATGCATATAAGTCCGGACTTAATAGACAAATCAACAATAAGTCATAATTCGTACCTTTCGGATGTCGTGACGATTATGTCAAAACAAATTTTGAGATTGTTCATACGGAGCAAATGCTTCATAGGGCTCACGGAATACTCAGAATGATCGTTCTTTAACAAATGGAACAATTCAAATGACATATCACTACAAAGAAATCGGACAACGATCATAGTATATATGTAGGCCCTTTTTGGGGATGGCACGATTACTTATATCGAATCATGTCTCTGGGACCATAACACATATCAAAATATATCATAGATTCGTCGTATTTATCATTTGACAACGGTACAAGGATCACAAGATTCCTTTAGGTATTATATAGAAATAAATCAATTAAAACCATAGTAAGAGGTCTCGGAGTCTGTGGGCCCACCTCGGGTAAATTGAGGTGGTGAACTCGAATTATGGATTATAAACCTTATAGAACCATTCATGAGAGTTTTGGAACAATCCGGGTTCATTAGTGAAGATTACATTCATATAAGTCACTTTGATGACAATTTATGAAGAAACTATTTCAATTGCGCTGAAGGAAATGAGGCCAATTTCAATCTCGGGTTTCGAGTGACAGAGTCATATCTAAGGCTCGCGTCCAAGCCTACTACGTTTAGAACATGCCTAAGAATGAAAGGGAAGACTTTACATACCTTCCTTGGCCTTCACGCTTGCCAAAACTCCAATCCCGTTTCGTCAAAAATCTGCAAATGGTCACTTTTACCAGTTACTATTCATGAGACTTGAAATCCCAATCTTGGGTTAATAGTTGTCTACCGAAATTTCGACGGCACCTCCCCTATAATTGTGATACCCCGAGAATTTACCTCGGCTCAAAATAACCAACAACAACCCAACAACAACACCAACAACAATAACGATTATCATAAGTCGCAATTAGTCTACTTTACGACAATAATGCAAAAATCTTCATTTCAACTTCACACTTTCAAATCAATACCAACATGCTCTCATTCATTACTAATCAAGGTCATTACAATACCATTCGGAAGCATTTCATAGCGTTTCTACAATATATACTCAAAATGTACAAACTATACAAACTTCCCACCAAAACCATATTTCATCCAACACTTCTAAATTTTTGGCATACTTATTCATAACATGTTTCCATCTTCTAATTCCATTAACAATCATCATAACTTACACTCTAGCAACTAAATTTTCATAAGGCCATAATATCATATTAAAACGACATGAGCTTCTACCTTCCATTTTAATGCCAACTAACGTCATTTTACCTTTATTTACATTACGAGGACCACAACACACAACCAATATATTAAACAAAATCGATTCGTTCCCATTCCAATTTTCATATACCACACGGCCAATACCCATTTTTTTCCAACTTCAACCAAACTCATTTAATTTTCATTCTCAATATGAACTCCACCCTACTCACAACTAGAATACAACATGAATTCAATTCACCATAGATATACCACACATATATATGCACGGCCACATGCCACCTTACATACCTACTTTGCAAACTTCCATATTTCCATACTTTCTTCTTATTTCTACATACTAGAACATAGGCAAACCTCCATAACATAATAAAAAGGAATGAATTCTTACCTTTTTCCACAATCTTCTTTACTTCACCAAGTTGCCAACTTGAAGAAATAAGCACTCTTCCTTCCAAAACAATTGCACCAAGTTGTAGAGGGCCTTTAATTTAGTGGGATTATCACAAGATAACAATTTTTGGAACAAGATTTTTGAAGGTGAATTTTCCAAGCTTATAGCCGAATGGCTCTCCAAGTTTTGCTCCTCTTTTGTTTCGTTTTTCTCCTTCTTGATTTGTTTCAATTTCTTGAAATTTCTAGAGATATACATACATATATATGCCCCCTTAATTAATATGCCACATGGTTGGCACATGACAATTTTAATGGACTTGGGCCAAGGCCATGTTGGCCGGCCACCCTTCCATTTTTGGGCCTCATTTTCTCTTTTTTTTTTTAGCCCAATTCTTCATGAATCATACTTTGCAATTCCCGAAATAAATTTCCAAAATTCCGATTTTGCCCTTAGGCCTTCTCCATTATTTTCCGCATGCAAGTTTCCATAACCGGCATATACATATTAAAGAAATCCAACATGACCTTATTCCTTACAAACCAAAGTTAACTCCAAGCTTTCCAAATACGCAAAAATGCCGGATGTAACATCCTCCCCCTTTAGAACATTCGTCCTCGAATGTTAAATCAACCTCGTGGTAAATCGATAAGTCGGGAGGTCCTCTTACCAACTATCTACTTGTACTTGATCGAAGTACTTCAAAAGCCTTCATTTTCAAATTTCATCTCTCATTCTTCGACATCACCGTATCAGGGCTGTTCGGAGTCCTTATTAGTCCAGCGGTCCATACGATTTTAAATGAGATATAGGGTGAACAGAATATTTATCAGAGCTGGAAGATCAGAGGTATATCGGATGAAGTCGTAACCGAATCGAAGTACGAAAGCAGAACGTATGTAATCGTAATCATACGTTATACCGCACGTATTCATAATCGGGGCCGTACGTACGAAGCATATCGGACAAATCCATATTCGGAGTCAGGTGTACTAGACTATATCGGATAAACCCGTGGTCAGAATCAGACGCATAGAAGTATATCAGACAAATCTGTAATCGGAATCAGACGTATAGAGATTTATCGGATAGATTTGAAATTATAGTCAAACGTACCGAGGTACATCGGACAGAATTATGATCGGAATCAGACGTACAGAAGTACGTTAGACGGAAATATGATCGTATTCGTGCTACGCAGGTATAGTAGACAGAGCTTCATCCAAAGCAGGGGCGCAGAGATATGGCATACAGAATCGCGATCATAGTCAAACTACCTTTACTATACTTCAGAGACTTATGGACATTTCCTTACCCTACCTTTATTAACACCCAGGAAAGGAAAATCACGTAGTACAATAGAATACAGATCAATCAATGCACATACTTTTCGAAGAGAGGTCAATAATATACCTGGGTCTGCATCTGGTGACGCTACTGGGTCCTGCCGGCTGGTCAAAGCATATACGCGGTTCGAGGGACCGCTGGAACTATGAACTCCGCCGCGACCTCTGCCGCGACCTGCTGGTGCCGGCACATCTCGCCCCGTAGGGCGCATAGCTACTGAGGGAGAAGACGAGCCCGCAACTGACCCAGTAGGCTGGGCCGAACCTGAACCGCCCCTGTACGGGCACTCCCTCATAATGTGGCCCTGACGGCCGCACGAGAAACATGCACCGGTGGCGAGACGACACTCTCCCGGATGATACCTGCCGCAATGGGGACACTGAGGCATAGATAGCCTCGTCTGACCAAACCCCCTGCTTTGTTGCGAATCCAAGGCCCTAGAACTCTGGCCTACTCCAGACGGACTCGCATCATCAAAACGTCTGCCGGCGGACTGTGTTCCCCGGCCTGACGGAGGAAAAGATCTATCGGACTGCTGCTGAGGCCATCCGCCTCGGGAATCTCCAGAATACCCCGCAGATCTGGCCCTCTTGGGCGGCCTCCTATCATGATCTCTACTGGCCTGATCTGCTCGATGGCGGTCCTCCATCCCTTGGGCGTAAGCCTGCAATCGGGCGATGTCCATATCAGTCTGCGACGCCATCGCCATACAACTATCAACCAGGTATCTGTCCGCACCCATCACATATCGGTGCATTCTGTCCTCCATATCGGCTACGATCGTCGGCGCGTATCGGGCCGTGAGTCAAACTCCAAATTATATTCTCGAACACTCCGACCTCGCCGCTTTATCCGCAAAAACCGGTCAACTCTCGCCCGTCGCAGCCTCCGTGGTAAAAAGTGGCGGAGGAAAGCACCGTGAATTCATCCCATGTGGCCGGGGAGCACTCTCACCCCCGGACAGCCCCCCAGACTCATACCAATTAAGGGCGACATCTCGTAGTCCGTGTGCAGCAAGCTCGACATGTATTCGGTCTCCGAAGCCCCGACCGCCTCAACGAGCGCCGCATCTGCCGGATAAAGTCATGAGGGTCCTCGTCGGGCTTAGACCCAAAAAACTCTGGAGGACCGCATGTCAGGAAATCACGAACTCTCAGGCTATCACGCCTGTCATCGTCATCATCACCTCTCCGCCCGTGTCCGCGAGCTCCGTCCGGCCACTATCGTCGTCCACCAACCGTACCGCCTCCCTCAATGTCCTGTCCTCCGCCCCGGGCTGGGGAGCGGGCGCTGGAGCAGCTGAGGGGCCTGCTCCGGCCTCATCTGGTGGCGGAGGGGCTGAACCCTCCGACTGCAATACAATACCGGGCGTAGTTCGAGCACGAGCCCGGGTAACTCTCGGCATCTGGCTAGTCTCTCCTGTCACCGCCTTGCCCTTTTGGGCGGCCGTTGCCTTCTTCGGAGGCATCGCTGAAAAATATAACAACCGATCAGAAAAAGGTCATCCTAATATCACAGCTCTATCGCACGATCTAAGATTCAAAGAAAGGGTAACATAACATCCTAAATGTCCTGTAGCCTCCTGTTTATAGATGTGGTGCACGACACACCGATAAACAGGACTCTACTAGACACGGCCTGTAGACACTCCGAGGACTGACCGCTCTGATACCACTTTTGTCACGACCCAGCCCCGTAGGCCGTGACTAGCGCCCGACCTGGGCACCCATGCGTACCAAAAGCCCAAAAAATAGTACCTCAAGTATCTAGAAAAATTTGGGCAGAGTTTCCCCTGTTTTTCTTACTAACCAAAATTACCCTGCACGCAGAAAATACCAACAAAGGCCCTATAGAGCCAACATACCCACATACACATATATAGGCGAGCCGGCAAGGCTGCCGTGGCGGGGGGGGAACCTTCGAACATATCATATATACATACACCGTACGGACATAGCCATAACCCACATACATGTCTATGTGCCTCTAATATACAAACAATCGAAGACGGACCAGGTCCCGCCATACCCAAATAAGTACATGTACAATATATGATAAATGTGCCAAGTATATACCAAAAGTACAAGCTCCGGATCAAGGGGAGCGACTCCAATCGCCAGAGAGAACAGATAGCCTACGCCGGTGGCGTATCACGCGCGCGTCCGTACCGCGGGCACCGTGGCGCCCCCGAAGAGCAATTCACGGAAGTGTACCGAGTATGTAAAGCAAAAAAAGCAAGTATAATCATAATCAAAGACAGAACAAAAACATAAAATGTACGGAGCAATTAGAATCAAAAAAGATATATTGTCCGAGACCTCGAAACATAATGCATATCGATCATACGATGTCATGCAAACATGTATCGTGTCCCGCCCTTTGATAAGGGACTCGTAAGTGAAGTCATGCATAACAAAAATCATGTATCATATGTGCGATGACGTGTCCCGCCCTTATTAAGGGACTCGGTAATATGAAATCATATATATAAAATTATATATCATGTATACATAACATGTCCCGCCTCTAGATTACCATGCGGTCTCGTGAATGATAATCATGTGCCGTCCCCGGCCACCATCCCCGTATCATCATATATCATAGTCATAAACAGATAACGTGTCCCGCCCGCAAGAAGAAAGAAGTGCGCACGAGAACATGTCCTGGCCCGGGCTCAGTGTTACATCCCGTATTTTGAACGACGTGACGATTCGGGTTAACTACGAAAAGTTAGGGTGAAGACCATTCCGGGATACGAAGTCGAGACGTTTGACCTCCGATTTTGTCATGTGACCTAAGTATGTATGACGTTATTGGTATGGAAACATCAAAGAAACTTCGGGACCAAAAGTGGAAATTGTGGAAGTTGACAATTATTGAAAGAAAGAGAGGGAGTGAAATATGGCCATGTGGCCGGCCACCTTGAGTGGGCCATGGCCACATGGTTGGCCATTATTTGAAATTTAAAAAGATGACAAAGTCATCTTATTCCATCATCTTCTCCCTTAGAAAAAAAAAAACCAAGAACATTAGAGAGCAACCACCCATTCGGCCATGGTTCCAAAAAATTGAGTCCAAGATTAAGCCATCCCAAAATTATTTCTCCTAAGCAAATCTACTAATTGGAGGGTGGTGAGTAACGTGGAGTGGTTGTTTCAAGCGTTGGATTGTTCGTTTTCATCCTTAGCCAACTTTGGACAAATTGAAGGGTTGTGAAGAAAGGTAAATTCTAATCTTGTTTTATGAGTTATGAAGGGTTTATGTGTGTTGTTGTATGTTGTTATGGATGAAATTCATGAAAGTTTTGTATTTAAAGTGAAGCCGTGTGTATGGTAGTTTGGCCGTGCATGTGTGTATGTTGTGTTAAAGGTGGTGCATGAGTTTTATGTAGTATGTTTGGTTATTGTAGAGTGTTGAAATGGATGAAAATCATGAAGTATACATATATGTGTCCAATATGGCCCTCTTGTATGTGTTAAGAAATGAATTAGTTTTCTTGGAATTGTGGTTGTTGTTGTTATGTAGATTCTATGTTGGAAATAAGAGTTTAATGATTCAAATTGGTATTGTAAGTGTATGGGCTGTTTTGGAGGATTTTGTGTATTTAGTGTGATTTTTATATTTATGGAAATGACATGGTTAGAGTATGGATTGTTGGAGCGAATCATGATTTGAAACCGAGAAATGTGTTAGAGTTGAGGTTCTCGGGGTTTGGAGACCATTTCGGTGGAATGGGAGTTTGTTGGATTGTTGGAAATATTGTGTGTATTGTTTAAAGAGTTCTTGAATGTTGTTTGAGTGGTTTTGGATTGATAATTGAATATGCGTTAGTTTGATTACATGTTGGTTTGTAAGTATGTAGTCGTAGTAAGCATAATTGGAATATTGTTGGAATGTGTGGAGAGGGATTTTTAATGTTCGAATGCGTTTCGAATTGATTGTGGATATTGTTGGAATGATTGTTGGTTTGTTGTGTTGTTGAATTCGGCCGAGTTGAATTCTCGGGGTTGGTCTATTTATAAAGGAAGTGCTGCCCAATTTTCCGTAGGATTATGTGTTAGTTGAAGATGAATTTCTAAATGCTTGGTTGACGTGGGTATTTATTAATGTCATGTAGATCTTGGAGAGTTCGAGATATAAGTTTGAGTTGGATTAGCGTTGTGTGCAAGCGAGGTATGTAAAGCTTAACCCTTCTTTCTTTTGGCATGTCTTAGTTCAATATAGGCTACGATACTAGCATAAATTCCATTCTCATAATCCGAGCATGTCTATGATTCGCATTTGTCTTTTGGTACTCGTATGTTGATGTGAGAAAATATTGGTTTTTGATGTTGTTGGAAAACTTGATTTTAAAGTTGCATAAAAACTTGGTTTTCAAAAGAGTTTTATTTTTAACGATGTTGAAACTACGAACACTCGTAACTTTCGACTAAGGGCTCGGATTGCCTCGATATCGTCGTGGGAGGTTGTATGACGTGTGATGAGTATGTTTTCCTTAGGCGGGCCCGGCTCGGGTCGACACTCGTCCGTGGGTCCCGCGACCTTCTTTTTTGTGCATTTCGAAGACGTTTGGAAGAGTTTGGTATGACGATTTTCCCGATTCAAGTATGGTCATTTTACACTTTTTTTGAACTTATGATAATGATTTTATGCATATGGTTACTCACGGCTACGGCGCGGTTTGTCACACATCGTTCGCCGGTTCCGGCAATTATGATATATATTCAGTTATGCCGTGTTACGGCTCCCGAGACCTGGGTTCGTTCTTTAACCGTGATATGGATGTGTTGTGATGATGTCAAATACGAGATTTGAAATCTTCTCGGTGTTATGTTGTGTTATATCACTACAAATTTTTGAAATTTTGATAATAAACATTTGGCATTTGGAAATGTACTATACTTCGTACTTTTGTTTCGGGTGACTCGGACATTTACTTCATTTCTCGCTTCATACTCGGGGATAGCACATATTAAATATATCATTCTTCGGGGGACGCGCGTTTCAAAATATATCATACGATTCGCTTTATCATTGATCAACGGTACAAGGATCACAAGATCCTTTAGGTATTATATAGAAATAAATGTGTGTGTTCAATTAAAACCATAGTAAGAGGTGGGTTGTGTGCCTCGGATGAGTTTGTATATTATATGTTTTGGGCCGTGGGCCCAGCCTTGTCGGCTTTCGATATATATGTGTTTGAGTTTGAGATGTGTTTGAAGTAGCGTTTGATATTTGTATCGGCGTAAGCCAGCTGTGTGTGATTCGGGTTTGACGAATGCGTTTGGGTGCCCAACGAACACGGAGTTATGATTGAACTTGAATTATGGATTATAAACCTTATGGAATCATTCATGAGAGTTTTGAAACAATCCGGGTTCATTAGTGAAGATTACATTCATATAAGTCACTTTGATGACAATTTATGAAGAAACTATTTCAATTGCGCTGAAGGAAATGAGGCCAATTTCAATCTCGGGTTTCGAGTGACAGAGTCATATCTAAGGCTCGCGTCCAAGCCTACTACGTTTAGAACATGCCTAAGAATGAAAGGGAAGACTTTACATACCTTCCTTGGCCTTCACGCTTGCCAAAACTCCAATCCCGTTTCGTCAAAAATCTGCAAATGGTCACTTTTACCAGTTACTATTCATGAGACTTGAAATCCCAATCTTGGGTTAATAGTTGTCTACCGAAATTTCGACGGCACCTCCCCTATAATTGTGATACCCCGAGAATTTACCTCGGCTCAAAATAACCAACAACAACCCAACAACAACACCAACAACAATAACGATTATCATAAGTCGCAATTAGTCTACTTTACGACAATAATGCAAAAATCTTCATTTCAACTTCACACTTTCAAATCAATACCAACATGCTCTCATTCATTACTAATCAAGGTCATTACAATACCATTCGGAAGCATTTCATAGCGTTTCTACAATATATACTCAAAATGTACAAACTATACAAACTTCCCACCAAAGCCATATTTCATCCAACACTTCTAAATTTTTGGCATACTTATTCATAACATGTTTCCATCTTCTAATTCCATTAACAATCATCATAATTTACACTCTAGCAACTAAATTTTCATAAGGCCATAATATCATACTAAAACGACATAAGCTTCTACCTTCCATTTTAATGCCAACTAACGTCATTTTACCTTTATTCACATTGCGAGGACCACAACACACAACCAATATATTAAACAAAATTGATTCGTTCCCATTCCAATTTTCATATACCACACGGCCAATACCCATTTTTTTCCAACTTCAACCAAACTCATTTAATTTTCATTCTCAATATGAACTCCACCCTACTCACAACTAGAATACATCATGAATTCAATTCACCATAGATATACCACACATATATATGCACGGCCACATGCCACCTTACATACCTACTTTGCAAACTTCCATATTTCCATACTTTCTTCTTATTTCTACATACTAGAACATAGGCAAACCTCCATAACATAATAAAAAGGAATGAATTCTTACCTTTTTCCACAATCTTCTTTACTTCACCAAGTTGCCAACTTGAAGAAATAAGCACTCTTCCTTCCAAAACAATTGCACCAAGTTGTAGAGGGCCTTTAATTTAGTGGGATTATCACAAGATAACAATTTTTGGAACAAGATTTTTGAAGGTGAATTTTCCAAGCTTATAGCCGAATGGCTCTCCAAGTTTTGCTCCTCTTTTGTTTCGTTTTTCTCCTTCTTGTTTTGTTTAAATTTCTTGAAATTTCTAGAGATATACATACATATATATGCCCCCTTAATTAATATGCCACATGGTTGGCACATGACAATTTAATGGACTTGGGCCAAGGCCATGTTGGCCGGCCACCCTTCCATTTTTGGGCCTCATTTTCTCTTTTTTTTTTGAGCCCAATTCTTCATGAATCATACTTTGCAATTCCCGAAATAAATTTCCAAAATTTTGATTTTGCCCTTAGGCCTTCTCCATTGTTTTCCGCATGCAAGTTTCTATAACCGGCATATACATATTAAAAGAAATCCAACATGACCTTATTCCTTACAAACCAAAGTTAACTCCAAGCTTTCCAAATACACAAAAATGCCGGATGTAACATAAAGGTAAGTGTGAAACGGAAAAGCGAGCTATAGAACGAATAAGAAAGACTTATAAAGTCCTTCTATAGGGAAAGTTCAGGATAAAGATCATGTGATAACGGAAATGATTGCGAGTATTAGGGAAGGAGGAGTAACTGAAAGGAGGAAATAAGGAGAAAGCGAGATAACGATAGTAATAGATCATAAGCAAGGACATGTGTAGCCAAGGACACGAGTACTATAAGTGACGGACGTGAAAGACCCGGGCTTATAGAAAGATGAGCAACGGGGTAGAGTGAGTGCTAGAAAATGACTAATATGATAAGAACAAATAGGGATGAATGAAATACATTTTGAAAATGAGAAAGGGGTTATGCAGAAGTGATGCTTTCCGAACGATACAGAGGTAGCATAAGATTCCTCGTGCGCAGAATAAAAGATAGACATAGACGGGAGAAATGTTAAGGGAATTCTAAAGAAAACACCCAAGATAGACGTAATTAATTGAGTACGAGTATGGAACGAAAGGGGAATATATAGTTATGAACTTAAAGGTGTAATACAACGACAAGGAGATAAGATTCGGTCATTAAAATGAATTTGATATGATTTTGAGTAAGTTAGAAGTCGGTACTGGGCACACAAAAAGGGCATAAGGCATAAAGGAGTGTTGCGTGTATATGACTTCACCTCGGAAATAGTAGAATCCTGTCATGACCCAGCCCCGTAGGCCGTGACTAGTGCCCGAGCTGGGCACTCGTACACACCCATTAACCAGAATCAGCATACAAATAACTTATACATATACAAAGGTCAAACGTCGTCTCAAAAGGTTGCGATAAAAACATATATACCGCACGAGCGACGGGGCAATGTCATAAAACACAACATCCCAAAATATATACATATACAAGCCGATAAGGCTGCCACGGCGAATGGGACCGCCCAAAACATAAATCTCACAAACGTAACCGAACAGTAACTATCCACAACCCACACATATGTCCATAGACCTCTAAGAGTAACAACAGTATCATATGACGGGACAGAGCCCCGCCGTACCCCTGAATAGACGTACACCTACCTATACAACGAAAGAGTCATGCCAAAAATATGGGCTCCGGCCAAGGAGCGCTCCAAGATAGCGAATGGATATCCTAAGCCGAGCGGATCATCAAATCGAGCGTCCGTACTGCGGGTACGAAACGCATTTCCGAGAAGAAAGGGGGTCGATGCGGAATATGTACTGAGTATGCAAAGTAGGAAATACAGTAGACGGGGTATAACCAAAGTAAGAAGTACAGAAAATGCGTACAATGTCCAGGATATCAAAATGCTTATCCGAAACACAAACATGCATATTAATATCACATATATACATACATATATATCCGGCCCATTATAGGACTGGGTGAACATGGTCGCCACCCCGTCATTGGCGCCATAGCACATCATACTCCGAACACAAAGATAACTCCGTAACACACATACCTCGCACGATACCTGCAACACAAACACAATAACTCCGTAACACAGCATAACTCCATAACACAGCATAACTCCGTAACACAGCATAACGCCATAACACATCATAACACCATAGCATATATGTACTGTACCCGGTCCTCTAGTGAGGGACTCGGTGAAAGATGTAGCAACAGAATGCACATACAGGGTAATGAGTAATCATATGCATATAAATCATATTTTGGGACTCAATAGATAAGTAAGTAATCAACGCTCGAGGGTTAAGATGATAGTCATGCTAAGTTCTTTCAAAATGTCGTTAGAACTATACAAAGGAAAGTCTCGGGGACCATGGACATGTATCCAACCAATCTGAGCCTGCCTATGAAAGTTACAGACATTATTCACTATAGAACCCTCCACGAACGTATCGAAGCGATCCGAGCCCGTCTATGAAAGTTAGGGACCTTATTCGACATATAACCCCTTTAGGAACAAGAACTCTTTATGCAACATTTAATACCCAATCATGCAAAGGACACAAGGACCATAGCTCGGCTATATTAAGAATGCTAACATCAAGAAGTGAATAAGAATCGTAGACATGCTCGGATCTTATGAATAGAGTTACCCCAAGGCTCGTATCATATCTTACTTACATCTAAGACATGCCAAAAGAAAAGAAGGATAAGCTTTACATACCTCGTCCGCTTCCTAAGCTAATCCGAACTTAAGTCTCGGGCTTCCCAAGATCTACAATAACGTCAATAGATACCAAACATTAGCTATAGGTACTTAGGAATTCAATCCCAAGCTAGCACTCTATTTACAGAAATTCGGGCAGCATTTCCCCTATAAATTCAACAAACCCCGAGAATTCAACTCGGCCAAATCATCAACAATAATACCAACAACCGTACTAACAACATCAACAATTAACTCCAAAACGCATTCTAATGTTAGTAACTCTTTTCAACATAATTCGACAACATTCCATTTACATTCAAATCAACCACATACAATCAAGCCAACACCAACGCTCACACATTCAAGTACTAATTCGAAACCATTCAAACATGACTCAAGAACACTTCAAACAATCTGCACAATATTCAAAACAACCTAACCAATATACCACTCCACCCGAAACCTCCCCAAACTCAATAAGAGCAACAACAACACATTCCTCTCTCCTAAATTCATGAAATATACCAACAATTCACACGTTAACAACATTATTCTCATGAATACAAGAAACTACATTAAAATCACATTAGCTTCTACAACAACCCACAAACGATTACAATCTCAACTTGAGTCATTAAATCTTCATTTTCATCATAGGATCCACAACAACAACAACCAAAAATATTAAATAAAATTAGTTCATCACTCCTACACAACACACCACCTACACGGCTAGGCACCAACACCTATGGTTCCATGAATTTCATTCTTTTCTACACACTACAACATGCACAAATCATCCATAGCACATGTAAAAGAGGATTAAACCTTACCTTTTCCACTTAACTTCTCAACTTGGCTAGGGTTGTAAGTTGTAAAAATGAATGGTTTGGTTGCTCTAACAACTACTCCACGTTAATAAGGACCTTCCAATTGTTTGAAATGCTAGAAGAGAATTATTTTTTTTGAACAATATTTATGGCTTCATGCTCGGCTAGCCATGGCTGAATATGGTTCTATTTTTTTTTCTCCAAGCTTCTCCAAGTTTCTAAGTTGAAAATGATGAATGTGATGTCTTGCTTGTCATGACCCATCTATACATATACAAATACATAGCCCCTACCAAGTGGACACATGCCCCCTTTCATGGCTTGAAGCAATCAAGTTTGGCCAAGGCATGGGTGGGAGCCCACACCCAAGCCACACGGCCACATGGCCCTTTTTTTTCACTTCATGAAATAATTAACTTTCCTTAATTAACTTTTAACCCCTAATCTTCCTTAATATTCCATACCAATAAAATTATAAGCAACTTGTGCCTTAAAACGAAATCGGGGTTAAAAGTCTCTACCTCGCATCCCGAAATAGTCTTGTCCTTAACTTATTGCAGTTAGCTCGGAATATCCCAATGTACAAAATACGGGATATAACATCCTCCCCCCCTTTAGAACATTCGTCCTCAAATGTTAAACTAGTCCTATAGGGTCTCATAAGCATCTCGGGGGAGTCTCTTTCATGGTTATCACATACAGTTTATTCATCAATCAACATAACCAAATAAGGAGTTTAGATTACCTGTAGGCATAGGAAATAAGTGGGGATACTTCTTCTTCATCTCCTCTTCAGCTTCCCAGGTCATTTCCTCCTTGTTGTTGTTCTGCCACAATACCTTAACGGAAGCCACATCTTTAGTACGCAACCTTCTCACTGACGATCCGGTGTGGCTACGGTGCTCCTCGTAGGATAGCTCCCTTGTCACTGGATATCATCTATGGGAAATACCCTGGAAGGGTCACCAATGCATTTGCGAAGCATAGACACGTGGAAAACTGGATGCACTGCTCCCAAATCAGATGGTAGGTCTAACTCGTAGGTGACCTGGCCCACCTTACGGATAATCTGATAAGGCCCAATGTATCTCGGGCTCAGCTTTCCCTTTTTGCCGAATCTCATAACACCCTTCATGGGTGACACTTTTAGAAATACCCAATCCCCAATCTGGAACTCTAAGTGTCGATGTCGATTATCTGCATATGACTTCTGTCGACTCTGAGCTGCTAATAACCGTTCCCGAATGAGTTTCACTTTATCGACTGCTTGCTGAATCATATCTGAGCCAATTAACTTAGTTTCGCCAATATCGAACCAGCCAATCGGTGACACCGCACTTCTGCCATACGAGCCTCGTACGGTGCCATCTCGGATGCTAGAATGGTAGCTATTATTATAAGCAAACTCAAAAAGTGGCAAATGATCGTCCCGGCTACCTGCGAAATCAATAACACGGGCCGCGACATATCTTCTAGCGTACGAATAGTACGCTCAGCCTGTCCATCAGACTGAGGGTGAAATGCTATACTAAGACTCACCTGTGTCCCCAATCCTTCCTGAAATGACCTCCATAAGTTAGCTGTAAACTGGGTACCTATGTCGGATATAATAGATGTGGGAACTTCGTGAAGTCTTACTATCTCCTTTATATATAACCTTGCATAGTCCTCAGCTGAATAAGTAGTCCTGACTGGAAGAAAATGGGCTGATTTAGTCAGCCTATCCACAATAACCCATATGGAATCATACTTCCGTGGAGTGCGAGGTAAACACAGCACGTAATGAAGTCCATATTAATTGCTTCCCACTTCCAAGTCGGAATCACCATTTCTTGCAACAATCCACCCGGCTTCTGATGTACGATCTTAACCTGTTGACAATTTGGGCACTGAGCAACAAACTCTGCTATGTCCCTCTTCATACCATCCTACCAGTACAAGCATCTAAGGTCATGATACATCTTTGTTGATCCCGGATGAACAGAATAGTGGGCATAATGTGCCTCCCCCATAACCTGTCACCGCAGCCCTGCAACCTCAGGTACACATAATCTGCCCCTATGTAGTAGTACTCCATCAGGGGTAATCTCGAACGGGGTCTTCTCCTTTTCAAGAGCTGTTGTCATACCCCTACTTCCGATAGGGCATGATGGGCACCCGACCCTTACTTAGGGCCGAGCGAACCCGCTGGTTCTCGTGATACTCATAATCATACTGGACTCTTAAATCATGAACTGGGTGCATAATGAAAGCTTTTCAAAAGAACAACATGCTTTTCGTCTTTCACAAATTAAGTAAAATCTGTACACATATGAAATCTGTAACAAAATGCATAATGATACATCGGCTTACAGAGCCGCTTACAAGACTGACATGTATATATATATGTGACTGCGTACTCGCAAAGTCTCTAACATGACTCAAGATACCATAACATAGATACTGCGACTCGGCGGCACTCGGAAGGAAGTGGAGCTCGCCAATCCAAATTTCGGAACATCTTCTCGCTAATATCCTCTGCTCATCGTATCCACTGCGTGGCATGAAACGCGACCCCCGAAGAAAGGGGGTCGATGCGAATATGTATTGAGCATGTAAAGCATGAAGTACAGTAAACAGGATCATACTAAAGTAAGGGGTATAGAAAATCATAAGGCTTGCCTCTGAAACATAAATCATGCATGTCCATATCATATCCAATTCCTTATGGGACTTAGAACATAAGTGAATAATCATCATGTACATATGCACATATAACGTGTCCCGGCCCTCCAGTGAGGGACTCGGTAAACAAGATCATCATATACATGTCATCATGCCAATCCGAGCCCGCCTATGAAAGTTACGGGCATTATTCATTATAGAAACCTCTACGAACATATCATAGCAATCCGAGACCATATATGAAAGTTAGGGACATTATACATTATAGAACACTTTAGGAATAAAAACTCTTTATGCAACATTAATTATCCAGACATACAAAAGACTCGAGGGCAATAGCTCGACTACATTAAGAGTACGAATATCAAGAAGTGAATAAGAATCGTAGACATGCTCGGAACTTAAGAGTGGAGTTACCCCAAGGCTCGTATCGTATCATATCTTACTTACATCTAAGACATGCCAAAAGAAAGAAAGGGTAAGCTTTACATACCTTGTCCGCTTCCTAAGCTAATCAGAACTTAAGTCTCGGGCTTCCCAAGATCTACAACAACGTCATTCGATACCAAACATTAGCCATAGGCACTTAGGAATCCAATTCTAAGCTAGCACTTCATTTACAGAAATTCGGGCAGCATTTTCCCTATAAATTCATCAAATCCCTAGAATTCAACTCGGCCAAATCATCAACAACAATACCAACAACCATACTAACAACATCAACAATTAATTCAAAACGTATTCTAACGTTAGTAATTCCTTTCTATATAATTCGAAGGCATTTCATTTATATTCAAATCAACTGCATACAATCAAACTAACACCAATGATCACACGTTCAAGTACTAATCCAAGATCATTCAAACAAGATTCAAGGACACCTCAAGCAATCCGCACAATATTCAAAACAACCCAACCAACATGCCACTCCACCCGAAACCTTCCAAACTCAATAAGAACAACAACAACACATTCCTTTCTTCCAAATTCATAAACTACACCAACAATCCACACGTTAACAACATCATTCTCATAAATACAAGAAACTACATTAGAATCACATTGGCTTCTAAGACAGCCCACAAACGATTATAACTTCAACTTGAATCATTAAACCTTCATTTGCATCATAGAATCCATAACAACAACAACCAAAAATACTAAATAAAATTTAGTTCACCATGACTTACAAAAAACAGCCCCTATGGCCACAACCCAACACACATATTTTCATGAATTTCATCCATTTCTACACACTACAACACGTTCCAACCATCCATAACATATGAAAAGAAGATTAAACATTACCTTTTCCACTTAGTTCTTCAACTTGGCTAGGGTTGTGCCTTGCAAGAACGGATGCTTTGCTTGCTCCAACAACTACTCCATATTAATAAGGGCCTTCCAATTGGTTGAATTGCTAGAAGAAAATATTTTTTTGGATCACTATTCATGGTCATCAAATTTGCTAGCCATGGCCGAATGGTCTCTCTTCCTCTCCAAGTTTCTAGAGTTTGTGAAATGAAGAATAATTCTTGCTTTGTCATCAACCATCTATATATATATATATATATATATATATATATATATATATATGGCCCTTACAAATACAAGGTGAACACATATGCATCTCATGGCTTAAGGCAATTGGCCAAGTCTTGGGTGGTGGGAGCCCACACACCCACACAGCCACATGGCCACTTGTGGCCTTTTCATGAAATAAATTTTTCAACTTCTAGCCCCAAATTTTCCTTAATATTTCCATCCAATAAAATTTTACAAGCAACTTGTGCGTTAAACAAAATCGGAAAATAGCCTTGCCCTTAACTTATCGCAACTAGTTTAAAATATTTCAATGTACAAAATACGGGATATAACAGCTGTATCCCTATACTGTGCCAGAATAGGGTCCTCATATTGGCGTCGCTTTACCTCTTCCATAATAGAGGATTCAAAGAACTCCTCGGACAGAAACCCTCGTATCTCCCGAATCGGCCAGACGGACTCCAAGATTAGCTAGCTGATGAATCTCACGAACCATTTCTTTCTTTTTCGCTTGCACGTCCGTCAAGCGCCCATAGACTTACGGGCTGAGTGCATCTGCTACAACGTTGGCTTTCCCCGGATGATATAAAATATCAACATCATAGTCTTTCAGCAACTCTAGCCACCTCCTCTGCCGCAAGTTCAGCTCCTTCTGCTTAAAGATATACTGGAGGCTTTTGTGATCCGTATAAATATCAACATGAACGCCATATAGATAGTGTCTCCATATCTTCAAAGCATGAATTATCGTTGCTAGCTCCAGATGTTGAGTAGGATAATTTCTTTCGTGCTTCCGAGTCACGGGAGGCATAGGCTATAACCTGCCATGCCGCGTTAATACACAACCTAACCCACACGGAAGCATCACAATAAATGACATATCCATCTGGTCCCTCGGAAGAGTCGGGCGGGCGTAGTCAACTTCTCTTTCGACAGCGGAAGCTTCATTCACAAGCATCAGTCCACTGGAACTTAGCTGCCTTCTGAGTTAGCCTCGTTAAAGGTGCTGAAATCGAAGCAAACTTCTCCAAAAATCTCCTGTAATATCCTGCTAATCCCAGAAAACTATGTACCTCAGTAGGTGTCGTAGGTCTAGGCCAATTCTTTATGACCTCAATCTTCTGTGTATCCACCCGGATGCCATCAGCTCCAATAATATGTCCCAAGAATGCTACTGAAGCCAACCAGAATTCATATTTAGAGAACTTAGCATACAATTTCTGGTGCTGGAGCACCCCAAGTACCGCCCTCAGATGATCCGCATGCTCCTCTTCTGATCGTGAATAGACTAGGATATCATCAATAAATACAATCACGAACATATCTAGGAACGGCTTGAATACTCGGTTCATCAGATCCATAAACACTGCTGGAGCATTGGTCAGCCCAAAAGACATCACTCTAAACTCATAATGCCCATATCGGGTCCTGAATGCAGTCTTTGGAATATCTGCCTCTCTTACCCGCACCTGGTGATAGCCTGAACGCAAGTCTATCTTCGAAAAACACTTAGCACCCTGCAACTGGTCAAATAAATCATCAATCCTGGGGAGGGGATATTTATTCTTTATGGTTACCTTATTTAGCTGCCTATAATCAATACACATCCGCGATGACTCATCTTTCTTTCTCACGAACAATACGGTGCTCCCCAAGGTGATGTGCGGGCCTAATAAAGCCCTTCTCTAACAAATCCCTCACTCCTCCTTCGCTTCTTTCGGTTAACGGGTGCCATTCGTATGGAGGAATGGATATAGGCGAGTGTCCGCGACACATCTATAGTGAACTCTATCTCCCGCTCGGAGGAAGACACAGAAGTTCATCTGGAAATACATCTGGGAATTCATTAACCACCGGGACTGACTGAAGAGTCGGTGCTTCTGCTTTCAAGTCATGCACACGAACCAGATGATAAATATAACCCTTTCTAACCATTTTCCTTGCCTTGAGGTATGAAATAAACTTACCCCTCGGCGATGCTGTATTTTCCGTCCATTCTATAATCGGTTTGCCTGGAAATTGGAAGCGAACTACCTTCTTCCGACAGTCAACGTTGGCATAACAAGAAGCTAGCCAATCCATACCCATAATAACATCTAATTCGGTCATTTCCAGCTCTATCAGATCCGCTTTGGTGTAACGGCCACATATAATTACCGAATAATCTCTATATACACCTTTGCTATAACAGAATCTCCTATCGGTGTAGCTACCTCGAACGGTTCTATCGGTTCAGGTTTTATCCCAATTCTACTAGCAACAAGGGGAGAAATATACGATAAAGTGGAGCCTGGGTCTATCAATGCATATACTGTTATATCCCGTATTTTGTACAATGGGACAATCCGGATTAACTATGGTAAGTTAGGGACAAAATCATTTCGGGATGCAAAGTCGGGACTTTTGACCTTCGATCTTATTTTAAGACATAAGTTGTTCATGAATTTGTTGGCATGGAACATTTAGGGAAATTTGGGACCAAAAGTGATGTATTTGAAAGTTGGAAATCATGAAAAATTAGGCCATTTGGCCGTGTGGTTTAGGAGAAGGTCCCACACTTTTTGTGGACAAATTTAATTGGTCCAACCCATGTGTGGGCCATGAACACTTGTATGACTTAAATTAGAATGCAAAAGATGACCACTAAGTCATCTTTCTACATCCCACACTTAGAAAAAAAAAATCAAGAAGTTGAAGAACAATATAGAAACCATTCGGCCAAGACAAGGAAAATTGAAGTCCAAATTTAGCCATCCCAAAATATTTCTTTAATTCAAATCCACTAATTGGAGGTCCCTAAGTAGCGTGGAAGTGTTGTTTGTGTCATCAAACCATCCGTTTTGTAAATCGCCAACCCTAGCCTAGTTGTGAAGTTGAAGAAGAAAGGTAAAATTTAATCTTATTTTATGTGTTATGAATGGTGTATGCATGTTGTAGTATGCTAAAATGGGTGAAATTTATGAAATATGGCATGTTGGAGTTAAGGCCGTGTGTGTAGTGTATGGCCGTGTAGGTGTGTGTGTTGTGTTGTGTTGAAGTAATGAATTAAAGTCTAGTTAGCATGTTTTGATTGTTGTAGAGTGAAGAAATGGATGAGAATCATCAATATGTGTATGTGTAATGTTGGCCGAATATGGGTCATATTATATGACAATGAATGGATCAATTCTAATTAGTGTTTTGGTTGTTGTCGTTATGAATTCTATGTTGGAAATGAAAGTTTAATGACTCAAGATTGATGTTGTAATTGTATGGGCTGATTTGGAGGATCATGTGTGTTTAATGTAATTTGTATATTTATGAGAATAACATTGTTAGAGGGTGAATTGTTGGTGCAAATCATGATTTGGAAATGAGGAATGTGTTATAGTTGAAATTCTCGGTTTTGGGGCAATTTCGGGTGAGTTGGAGTATTATTTGGGATGTTTGAAACTTTGTATGAATTGTTTAAAGTGTCCTTGAATATTGTTGGTATGGGTTCGGGTTGGTATTTGAATGTATAAGCGTTGATGTTGGCTTGAAGGTAAGTCGTTGAATTGAATGTTATGAATGTTGTTGAATGATGTAAAAGAGGGTTACTAATGTTATATTGCTTTTCGGATTGATTATTGATGTTGCTAGGTTGGTTGTTGTTGTTGTTGTTGTTGATGTGGCCGAGTTAAATTCTCGGGGTTGGTTTATTTACAGGGGAAGTGCTGCCCAAATTTCTGTAGAATTAAGTGCTAGTTTGGAATTAAATGCCTAAACGTCTATAGCTAATGTTTAGCATATTATGACGTATTTGTAGACCTTGGGGAGCCCGAGGCGTAGGTTGGCATTAGCTTGAGTTTGGACTAGCTTTGAGAGCGGACGAGGTATGTAAAGCTCAATCCTTTCTTCTTTTGGCATGCCTTAGTTACAAATAGGCTATGACACGAGCCTCGAGGAAATTCTATTCTCGCAATCCGAGCATGTGTATGAATCTTATTTGTTCCTTGGAATTCGCATGCTTGATATGATGAAATATTGGCCCTTATGTCTTCGGAATATTTGATTTTCAAATTTTGCATAAAAAGTTTTGCTTTTAAAGAGTTCCGTAACTACGAACGACCGTAACTTTCACAGAAAGGCTCGGATTGCCTCGATATGTTCGTAGGAGATTGTATGGCGTATGATGAGTATGTTTTCCATAGGCGGGCCCGGCTCTGGTCAACACCCGTCCGTGGGTCCCGCGACTCTCCTTTTTGTAATCCTGATGACTTTTGAAAGAATTTGATTTGGCTATTATTCCGATTTCCAAGTATGGTCATTTTACTTATCTTTTGAGTCTATAATAATGATTTTATGCATATGGTTACTCACGACTCTGCTCGTGCATTCTGTTGTATCTTTCGTCGAGTCCCGGGCCGGTTCTGTTGTCGTGCGCACTATGATATACTCCGGTGTTATGCTGTGTTTATGGTTCACCGAGCACCTCGCTAGAGAGCCGGGTTTCGCTTATATTTGGCGTTATGCTGTGTTATGGCATTATGCTGTGTTATGATGTGTGACGGGGATACGGAGATTTGAAACCTTCTGGTGTTATGCTGTGTTATGGCGCCATCGACGGGCGGGCGACCATATTTTCTGTGCCCTATGCATGATTTGTATTTTGAAAGTAAACATTTTGGTATTTTGGATATGCACTTACTTCCCGTACTTCTGTTTCGATTATGACTCAGATTTGTTACTATATCTCTCGCTTTTGCATACTCGCACATATTTCGTACGACCCCCTTTCTTCGGGCCGCGTTTCATGCCCGCGGTACGAGACGCACGCCTTGGTGATCCGCCGCCTAGAACACCCTTTTTCTCGTCGTTTGGAGTGCTCCCCTTATTCCGGAGCCCACATTTTGGTATATATTCGTTCGCTGCATATGTATATGTTTGTTCAGGGGTACGGCGGGGCCCTGTCCCGTCATATGATTCTGTTGGTCTGTTTAGAGGTCTGTAGACGTGTATGTGGGTTAGGCCTATTCTGTACAGGTGTGTTTGTATGATATATGTTCTGGGCGATCCCATTCGCCGTGGCAGCCTTGTCGGCTTGCATTTGTATAAGATTTGGGCCGTTGTGCCATTTGATAGCCTTGCCGGCTTCTGATATATATATGGTTGTGTTTGAGATGTGTTTGAGGCAGCGTCTGATATTTGTATACGCCTAAGCTATCTTTTTGTGATTCGGATTTGATGAATGTGTTTGGGTGCCCAGCTCGGGCACTAGTCACGGCCTACGGGGTTGGGTCGTGACATATACATCTCGGGAGAAGATCAATAATATACCTGTAACCACATTTGGTGACGCCTCCTGATCTTGTCGGCTAGCCAAGGCATATATGCGGTTCGAGGGACCGCTAGAACTGGAAGCTCCGCCACGACCTCTATCGCGGCCGCCGGTGTCGGCATACCCCGCCCCCATAGGGCGCATAGCTACGAAGAGGAAGAGGAACCGCGACGACCCGCCGGGCCGAGCCGCACCACCCGGACTACCCCCAAACGGACACTCTCTCATAATATGGCCTTGACGGCCACAAGGAAAATAAGCACCCGTAGCACGACAACACCCCCGCAACGATGCCTCCCACAGTGAGAACGCCGAGGTATGGGTGGCCTCGACTGACCGGAACCCCTGTCCACTTGCGAACCCGAAGCCCCGGGAGCTCGACCTCGCTCCCGAGTACCCCGTACTCATTCGGTCTCCTACCCGTGAACCGTGGAGGTGTACTCCGGCCGGGCCGAGAAGCGGTATCTACCATATCGCTTCGAGGCCGCCCGCCCTCGACTCCCGTAACAACCACCGATCTAGCCCTCTTGGGCCGGCTCCTGTCATGATCTCTGTCGGGCTGACGCCCTCTATGTCGATCCTCCATCCCCTGTGCATAGGCCTGCACTCGAGAAATATCCATACCGGGATGAGAAGCCATTATCATACAACTATCAACAAAATAATGATCCAGCCCCCTAACATAATGGTGCACCCTATCAGCCATATCAGCTACAATAGTGGGTGCATATCTAGCCAAAGAATCAAATTCGAGGCTATAATCTCGACACCCCGCCATTCGCCTCGATGTGCGAATCTATCAACTCTGGCTCGCCTCATCTCTGGAGGTAGAAAGTGGCCAAGAAAGGCCTCTGTAAACTCATCCCACACCGCTGGAGGAGCATCCTCGCCCCTAGACAACTCCCAGGACTCATACCAATTAACGGCTACATCACGCAACCGATATGAAGCCAACTCGACGGACTCAGTCTCAGAAGCTTTAATTATCCTCAACGTACGCTGCATCTGTCGAATAAAATCCTGGGGATCCTCCGTGGGCTTTGACCCGTAGAACTCTGGAGGATTACAGGTCAAGAAATCACGGGCCCTCTGACTGTCATGTCTGTCCGCATGGTCACCTCTCAATCCGTGCCTGCGAGCCTCGTCCCCGCCACTAATCCGGGGCCGCAAGAATCGGGATCGCATCTCTCATAGCCCTATCCTCCGCCCCGGGGCCGGCCGAGGAGCCGGAGGCTCGGCACGGGACCTCGGGAGCCGGCGGTGGAGCCGTCCCCCGATCCGATTCCGCCGCCCCGTGCTCCTCTGGTAGTGGCGGTGTCGCAGAGCTCGCTGACGGGAGCACAACCTCAGGCACAGGCTGAGCACGGGCCCTAGTAACTCTCCGGGCCTGGCTAGTCTCTCCCGCTACTGACTTGCCCTTCTAGGCAGCTGTCGCTTTCCTTGGAGGCATCGCTGTAAACATAACAATCCGTTAGGGAGGAATCATCCTGATAATACAGCTCTATCGCACGATCTAGAGTACGAAGAAAGAAATATAACATCCTAAATGTCCTGTAGCTTCCTGTTTATAGATGTGGTGCACAACACACCGATAAACAAGACTCTACCGACACGATCCGTAGACACTGCGAGGACGAACCGCTGACATACCACTTTTGTCACGACCCGGCCCGTAGGCCGTGACTAGTGCCCGAGCCGGGCACTCGTACACACCCATTAACCGACCGCATACAAATAACTTATACATATACAAAGGTCAAACGTCGTCTCAAAAGGTTGCATAAAAACATATATACCGCACAGAAGCCGGCAAGGCTGTCATAAAACACAACATCCCAAAATATATACATATGCAAGCCGATAAGGCTGCCACGGCGAATGGGACCGCCCAAAACATAAATCACACAAACGTAACCGAACAGTAACTATCCACAACCCACACATATGTCCACAGACCTCTAAGAGTAACAACAGTATCATATGACGGGACAGGGCCCCGCCGTACCCCTGAATAGACGTACACATATACAACGAAAGAGTATGTACCAAAATATGGGCTCCGGGACAAGGGAGTGCTCCAAGATAGCAGAATGGATATCCTAAGCCGGCGGATCACCAAATCGAGCGTCTGTACCTACAGGCATGAAACGCAGCCCCCGAAGAAAGGGGGTCAACATGGAATATGTACTGAGTATGCAAAGCAGGAAATACAGTAGACGGGGTATAACCAAAGTAAGAAGTACAGAAAATGCGTACAATGTCCAGGATATCAAAATGCTTATCCGAAACACAAACATGCATATTAATATCACATATATACATACATATATATCCGGCCCATTATAGGACTCGGTGAACATGGTCGCCACCCCGTCATTGGCGCCATAGCACATCATACTCCAGAACACAGCATAACTCCGTAACACAAAGATACTCCCGAACTCACACAATACGATAACTCCGTAACACATAACTCCATAACACAAGATAACTCCATAACACAAAGATAACTCCGTAACACAAAGATAACGCCATAACACATCATAACACCATAGCATATATATGTACCGTACCCGGTCCTCTAGTGAGGGACTCGGTGAAAGATGTAGCAACAGAATGCACATACAGGGTAATGAGTAATCATATGCATATAAATCATATTTTGGGACTCAATAGATAAGTAAGTAATCAACGCTCGAGGGTTAAGACGATAGTCATGCTAAGTTCTTTCAAAATGTCGTTAGAACTATACAAAGGAAAGTCTCGGGGACCATGGACATGTATCCAACCAATCCGAGCCCGCCTATGAACGTTACAGACATTATTCACTATAGAACCCTCCACGAACATGTCGAAGCGATCCGAGCCCGTCTATGAAAGTTAGGGACCTTATTCGACATAGAACCCCTTTAGGAACAAGAACTCTTTATGCAACATTTAATACCCAATCATGCAAAGGACACAAGGACCATAGCTCGGCTATATTAAGAATGCTAACATCAAGAAGTGAATAAGAATCGTAGACATGCTCGGATCTTATGAATAGAGTTACCCAAAGGCTCGTATCATATCTTACTTACATCTAAGACATGCCAAAAGAAAAGAAGGATAAGCTTTACATACCTCGTCCGCTTCCTAAGCTAATCCGAACTTAAGTCTCGGCTTCCCAAGATCTACAATAACGTCAATAGATACCAAACATTAGCTATAGGTACTTAGGAATTCAATCCCAAGCTAGCACTCTATTTACGTAAATTCGCGATTTCCCCCCTATAAATTCAACAAACCCCGAGAATTCAACTCGGCCAAATCATCAACAATAATACCAACAACAGTACTAACAACATCAACAATTAACTCCAAAACGCATTCTAATGTTAGTAACTCTTTTCAACATAATTCGACAACATTCCATTTACATTCAAATCAACCACATACAATCAAGCCAACACCAACGCTCACACATTCAAGTACTAATTCGAAACCATTCAAACATGACTCAAGAACACTTCAAACAATCTGCACAATATTCAAAACAACCCAACCAATATACCACTCCACCCGAAACCTCCCCAAACTCAATAAGAGCAACAACAACACATTCCTCTCTCCTAAATTCATGAAATATACCAACAATTCACACGTTAACAACATTATTCTCATGAATACAAGAAACTACATTAAAATCACATTAGCTTCTACAACAACCCACATTAAGCTTCTACATTAAACAGGAGGATCACCCAATCAAGCGTCTGTACCTGCGGGCATGAAACGCAGCCCCCGACGAACGGGGGTCAGTACGAAAGAGGTACTGAGTATGTAAAGCAGGAGGTACAGTAATCCAAATCATAATCGGAGTCGCAGGATACAAACAAATACGTAAGTAACGGACCAAACACCGTGCGGAATGCAAATGTGCGTAATGCAAACGAAATCATGCATAAGAACGTGTCACCCCCGACGCCGGTGCCACAACACATCATACTCCGTAAGTTTTCAAATCTCCGTACATCTCCGAACACATCATAATATCACACACATCAAATCATCGAGCGACGATGCCATATCACATCATAACACCATAAACGGTAACCGGCCCTACGGCGAGGTCTCGGAAACCGTAACACATCATACCGCCGAATGGGTCACAAAGCGCACGATCACAAAACCGCCCCCGGCACGGCGAACGAAATCATAATAGTTGGCACAAGCGCAGTAGTGCGTAAAAATCATATGCATTTTAAAAATAAGTTCCAGGATTTGACGCTTAATCTTATATGCATATATATTAACTTCGAGGGCTCAAATGAGTATCAAGTTAATCGGAATTTACATACAAAAAGTTGCGGACTTTTTAAATTATCGATTTTTCTCAAAAACACATCGTAGATCATTTTCAGAAAATTTTAGCATCATTCATAGTAACGAACTTTCAAATATCATTATCGGACATTTTAGACGGACCTTAACGTCATAGGCAAACACTTCTTTTTCATATCGTACGAAAATGAGCCAAACAAATCAAATAAGAGAAGTCTCGGGACTTGCGGGCCCACCTCGGGTCAGGTCGAGGCGGCAGACATAAATTGCAAACATTGGGATCCATAAAGTCATTTGTGAGAGTTTCAAAGCGATTCGGATTCATTTGTGGAAGTTACGAAGGTTAGGCATTCTTTTAACCAAATATAAGGTTTATAGTTCAAACGCGCTGAATGAATAGTACTCAAAATCAAACTCGTGTTTCCGAGAGCAGAAGTATCCCCGAGGTTCCGATCGTAACCTAGTATGACTAGGACATGCCAAATGAAGAAAAGGTAGGCTTTACATACCTTAATAATGCCTTACGCTCGTCCAATTTTGATTCCCGTTTCGTCAAAAATCTACAAATGGTCATTGTTACCAAATGTGAGTTTCAAGCTTTTATGAATTCAACTTAAAGCCATACTTGTCTACCGAAATTTCGGCAGCATTTCCCCCTAAATCCAACATCCCCGAGCATCGAACTCGGCTTAAATGACAACAACCAACCCAACAACAACGTCAACAACATCAACAATCGCTACAAAAACACATATTAACACAAATAGTCTTTCTTTCTACATAATGCTTTAGCTTCCATTCAAACTTCACACTTTCAATCCAATATCGACGTTTTCATATTTGTTTATTAATTCAAGACCATTCAAACGCAATTCGAAGCATTTCACATTATTTCACAAAATATACAAAATTTCCATCAAACCATAATTCATCTAAAACTCCCGATTTTCAACATAAATTTCCATAGCACATTTTTGTCTTCCAACTTCATTAACGACAATCATAATTCACATCTAAGATCTTACTTTCATCATTATATAAAAACTATAATAAAATCACATAAATTTCTCATAACGACATACAACCAACTTCAACACCAACTTGATTCATTAAACTTTTCTTTTCATCACGTACATCACAACTAACAACTAAATAAAAGTTAATTCATTTCTCATTTTTACCTCCACCCACACGGCCATGATTCTCTCTTCCAACCTCAACCAATTCATTCAACTTTCATTTCCAATATGAATTTCACCATAACCACAACTAGAACATAGCACATAATTCAACTCACCATAAATATTCAATATATATACACACGGCCATATGCCTTCTTCACACACACACGCCCATGCACACACAACAGCTTTCCATAATTCTCATTCCATTCCAATCATTATAACATACATACATCTTCCATAACACAAAAGAACAAGATTCTTACCTCTTTCTTGAAATTTCAACTTGCCGCAAACGTGGTTCTTTCGCCAAACTAATTATACCACGTCGGAGAGCGTCCTGAGCTTGCTACTAATTCAAGAAGAACAAGATTTTTGAATCAAGATTGAAGCTCCAAGAATTTTTTCTTTTCTTTTCTTTTCTTTCTCCTCTTGGCCGAAGGCCTCTTCTTTTTTTTTTCTTGATTTTTCCTTTGTTTTCTTGAAGTTTCGAAGGATCATGCTCCTTCTATAATTATCACCACATGATAGTCACATGACAATTTCCATGGGTTTGGGCCAAGTGGACATGGCCGGCCACCCTCCAAGACTTGGGCCTCCATTTTTTTTTTTTTGAGCCCAATTGGCTTTAAATCTTGTTTTGTAATTCCCGAAACAAATTTTCAAAATTTCAAATTTTCCCTTAGGCCTTCTCCATTGTTTCCGCATTCAAGTTTCCACAGCCGGCATACACACATCAAGAAAAATTCAAACATGGCCTTATTCCTTACAATCGAGGTTATTTCCACTTTTCCAAGTACGCGAAATTGTCGGATATAACACATAGCAACATGGGATTGATCCTAGGGCAACAAGAACAAGTATTAATTCAAGGCACAAATTCTAGCCAAGTTGAGAAGTCAAGTGTTAAAGGTAAGGTTTAGTCTTCTTTTATATGTATTGAGGATGGTTTGAGCGTGTTGTAATGTGTGGTTATGGATGAAATTCATGGAATTATGTATGTTGGTGTCAAGGCCGTGTAGGGGCTGTTTTGTATAGGAATGATGACCTAATTTTACTTGGTATTTTGGTTGTTGTTGTTATGGATTTTATGATGAGAATGAAGGGTGTAATAATTCAAGTTGGAGTTGTAATTTTTTGTGGGCTGTTGTAGAGGTTAAAATGATGTTAGTAAAGTTTCTTGCAATTATGTGAATAATGTTATAACGTGTGGTTGTTGGTATAGTTCATGAATTTGAAATAAAAGAATGTGTTGTTGTTGTTCTTGTTGAACTTAGAAGATTATGTGTTGTATTGTGTGTTGGTTGGGCTATTTTGGAGTGTTGTACGGGCTGCCCCGAGTGTTCTCGAGTCTTGTTTGAATAGTCTCGGATTGATACTTGAACGTATAATCATTGATGTCGGCTTGGTTGTATGTGGTTGGTTTGAATGTAAAGGAAACGTCATCAATTTATTTAGAAAGGAGTTACTAACGTTAGAATACGTTTTGAATTCCCCCGTAGCTTAACCGTAGTTCTTGACGTCTTAATATAGGTTGAGGCGCTATTGGGCAGCGTATACGTGTTGTGTTGCGAGTAAACGCTAAAGGTATGTAAAGCCTATCCTTTCTTTCTTTTGGCATGTCCTAGATGTAAGTATGAAACGCTATGAGCTTTGGGGTAATTCTATTCATAAGTTCCGAGCATGTATTATGATTCTTATTCACTTCTTGATATTAGAATTCTTAATATAGTCGAGCTATTGCCCTCGAGTCTTTTATATGATTGGATAGTAAATGATGCATAAAGAGTTCTTATTCTTAACGGATTCTATAATGAATAACGTCCTTAACTTTCATAAGCTGTCTCGTATTGGTTTGATACATGACTATGACCCCTGAGACTTTCCTTAATATAATTCGTAATGACATTTAGAGAGAACCTAATATGGCTATCATCCTGACACTCGAGCGCTGATTAGTTTACTTATCTATTGAGCCTCAAATCATGATTTATATGCATATGGTTACTCACTACTCTGCTCGTGCATACTGTTATTACATCTTTCACTGAGTCCCGGGCCGGGTATATTATCGTGCGCGGTTTCTTGCATTTATTCACCGCGTCCCTCACTAGAGAGCCGGGTACTATATATATATGTTACAATGTTATGCTGTGTTATGGTGTTATGCTGTGATACGGAGCTATGCTGTGATACGGAGTTATGCTGTGTTATGGTGTTATACTGTGATACGGAGCTATGCTGTGATACAGAGTTATGCTGTGTTATGGAGTTATGGTATGTTCTGGAGTATGCTGTGTTATGGCGCCAAAGACGGGATGGCGACCATGTTCACCGAGTCCTATAATGGGCCGGATATGATATATGATATTGACATGTATGACTTGTGTTTCAAAAGCAAGCATTTTGGTATTCTGGTTATTGTACTCCTTTTTTTGTACTTCTTATTTCGGTTATAATCCTGTTTACTATATTTCATGCTTTATATACTCAGTACATATTTCGTCGACCCTCTCTTTTCTTCTTCGAGCCGCGTTTCATGTACCGCAGTATAGATACTCGATTTGGTGACTTTTAGCTTAGGATTTCTACTCAGCTGTCTTGGAGTGCTCCGTTGTTCCGGAGTCCAGACTTTTGGCACAGATCTTCTGATATATGTATATGTTATTCAGGGGTACGGCGGGGCCCTGTCCCGTCATATGATACTGTTATTACTCTTAGAGGTTTGTAGACATATGTGTGGGTTGTGTATAGTTGTTGTTCAGTTGTGTCTGTATGACTCATGTTTTGGGACGTTCCCATTCGTAGTGGCAGCCTTGTCGGCTTGCGTACATATATATATTTTGGGATGTTGTATGTAGTGGCAGCCTTGTCGGCTTGCGTATATATAGTTGGGGCGTTCCCACATGTTATGATAGCCTTGCCGGCTTATATACAATGTTATCTGTTGAAAGTTGTAACTCCTCTCTCTAGAGACAAAGTTCGCTTGTGATATGTATATAAATGCGATGCTTTTGAGTGACGTCTTGCCTTTTTATATATAAGTTCTTATCATGCTAGTTGTGGACTGATTATGGCTAACAGGTATGTATACGAGTGTCCAGCTCGGACACTAGTCACGGCCTACGGGGTTGGGTCGTGACAAGATATAACTGGTAATCCATTCTTGGTGTTCAATGTGAAACAAACTCTTCCAAAATGGAGCAAGGATACCTTTGGTGATATTTTCAAGCAGTTAATTATCAAAGAGGAAATAGTGAAGCTAAACGAGCAATTATTTACGAAAGATGCTTCTGAGATTAACAGAATGGTGACTTAGCATGCGCAGACTGAGATAGAAAAGGATCTTCATTTTGAGGACGAATTCTGGAGGAAGAAAGCAAGTAAGATGCTTCGCTGAAGAGAAGAGAAATACTAGATATTTTCAAAATCTAGTGAATGGAAGAAGGAGAAAACTAGAGATTAAAAGGATTCAAAATTGAAATGGGGATTGGATAGATGATAATATGCAAATGACTGAAGAAGTTGTGAAGTTTTATGAAAACCAGTTCACTCAGGAGAATGAAAGATCAAGCTTTTTAGTTATTGAATCGTGTTCCAGCAATGGTAACAACAGAAGAGAATGATGTATTTGTGCTTCTCCAACTCTGGATGAAGTACGAAAGGCAGTTTTTGACTTGAATTGAGTAAGTGCTAGTGGTCCTGATGGCCGTTCAAGATTGTTATTTCAATCTTGTTGGGAGTTGGTTGGAGAAGATGTATTTAACATTGTTAAAGCTTTTTATGATGGTCATACACTACCTAAATAGATAACTCATACCAATCTTGTCTTGCTTCCTAAAAGGGCAATTGTTCAAACATATGTTGATATGAGGACTATCAGTTTGAGCAATTTCATCAACAAGGTTATATCCAGAGTGGTATTTTTTTTTTTTTTAGCAAAACCAACGAGCAGGATGTTATTGGATGTTTATTCATAATGAATCAAAATATTTACAGAACAAAGAAGAAATCAAGAACTAAATAGAAAAAACTATCCTAAAGCAAAAAAGAAGAAAGTCTAAGTGATGTAATGACAACACAATTACACCAATGAAAGAACTGCACCATGAACATTCCTGCCATGGATTGATGCCATTATCAGTCACCTCAAGCTCTCATTAGGTGCTATGGAATCAAATCTCACTGAAAATCATTCATCCAAAGTGGTACATGAAAGGCTAGAAGGATTATTTCCTAATTTAATCTCAACCAATCAATTTGGTTTCTAAAAGGAAAAAGTACCATTGAGAATGTTTTATTAACTCTGGAGATTGTTACAAAGAATACGGAAGATAGGGAAACAAGCAAATGTAGTGATTAAGCTGGATATGGAAAAAGCTTATGATAGAGTCTCTGACTTTATTTGACAAAGGTCTTAGCAAAGGTGGAGTGTGCCGAGAGATTCATTGATATTATAAGCAGACTAGTGGCAAATAATTGGTATTCTGTATTGTTTAATGGGCAGTGCTTTTGTTTTTTCCGTTCCACAAGAGGTGTAAATTAAGGTGATCCTATATCACCGGCTTCATTCATTTTGGTTGCAGAAGTGCTATCAAGGGCTCGTAATTCACTCTTTGAGAAAGATCAATATTGTGTCTATAGTGTCACACCCCAAACTTGGTGAGCCGTGATTGCCACCCGACACCTACTTGGGGCCTAGCGAACCAAACTATGACTCGTATCATCTATGTCCCGAAAGACAAACAAGACCAACCTGTGAACATGATGATATCATATATGTTATATCCCGCATTTTCAGAGCATGAGCGTGATACGTGCTTCCTCAAAAGAAATTGAATTGACAATCATGTTGTTGCTACATAATTTAAACTCACGTTGATAGTGTTGTATCCCGTATTTTTTGAGCGTCGGATTATTTGTAAGCGAGGTGGGGCCCACAAATCGAGACTTTTTTGAAACATCTAAAAAGTCATATGAATCACATATGTGAAGTTGAACACAACTCAAGGAGGACCCTTGGCCCAAATCAAAGTAGAAGCCCTCCAAACGAATATCTTTAAGAAAACGTTTTCGGGTGACCTGACTTCGAGGAGCAAAAAAGATATTATAAGTTTGGAATTTGGAAAAATATCAAGAAATAGAAGTTGTAGATAATTGAATTAGCTTTCCAACCATAGGTCGTGGGCCAATAGGTGACATTGGAATAAGGAGATATGGACATTTTCAGGCAGAAAGGTCGAGATGAACAAGGAATTCGGCCCAACCCGATTTCAATTCGGGTCAGGCCCATTTCTATTGTCATATAATGAAAAATTTCGGTCTTCTCTCCACATTTCAGACCAAAACACACCCATAAAATTTTAGAACATTCTAGAGAGAGAAAGGGAGGAGAAATTTAGAGAGAAATCAATTTTGATCAAAATCTAAGCCCCGAATCGCGAAGCTCATGAAGAGAAAAGTGTTGTACGTCGCGTTGCCTTCAATTTGAGCTAAAAATCAGCCAAGAAGAAGATTGTTGAAGTGGTTGCTGCATACTTAAGGTAAGAATAAGGTCCCTTTTTCATTGTTAATAAGTTTATTTAGAGTTTTAACGGATTAGAACGGAGAAAATAGCGTTATAAACTTCTTGTTGTTTTGTTGGGATTTATGGATTAAGGGGCTGTTTTAGGTGGATTAAATGGATGAAGTTAGTTGAGTTATGATGTATAATAATTGTTGATATTGTTGTTGATGTTTTTGATAAGTTGTTGTTCTTGAATTTGGGAGAATAAAGTGTATAAAGATATTGTATACAAAGCGTATATCGGGCTGTTTTGTAACAATATTTGGGGCTGTTTTATGTAATTTTTGTGGCTGTTTTGTAACCATATTTTGGGGCTGTTTTACATAATTTTCGTGGCTATTTTGCGACAATATTTAGGAGCTGTTTAGTATGATATTTGTGGCTGTTTTGCGATGATATTTTGGGGACTGTTTTATGGTTGTTATGGACAGTTTTGTGGGCTGGAATATCGGAGGATTGGCTGTAGTTATTGTTGTCATATTATGGATATACGGAAATAAAGAAGTGTATACAAGCATTAGTATCCGAATGTATATTGGGCTGTTTTGGGAGTAGTTTAAGAATGAATTTAATTCTAGTTTGATATGAAATTGTTGGTATTGTTGTTGGTATGGTTGTTGATATTTTGGCCGAGTTAAAATCTCGGGGATGTTGTATGTATAGGGGAGATGCTGCCCAAATTTCTGTAGACAAGTATTGGTTAAGATTGGAATTCTAAGCCTTATGAATAGTAAATTGGTAAATGTGACCATTTGTAGGTTTTGGACGAAACGGGATTTGAGTTTTGGCAAGCGTAAAGGGCAAGAAAGGTATGTAAAGCTCTCCCATTTCTTCTCTTGGCATGTCTTAGATGTACTAGGCTCGAATTTGAACCTTGGGGACAACTCTACTCTCCAGAATCTATGTCTAGAAACGCCCTTTTTCATTCAATAGAATTGAATGGTTTATTGTGCGAATAGTTAGAAAAATTGTTTTAACCTCTAAAACTTGTGCAAATGAGATCCGATTACCTTAAAATACTCATAAATGACGTTATGAAGTTTGACATGCGTAATTTACATACGCCACCTCATTTGACCGAGGTGGGTCCACTTTGTCCGAATATTTCCTATTATTCCGTTTGAACTACTTTGGAAATAAATAAAAACTAAGGAAAGTTTTTAGCTACCTTTCTAATTTCTACGAAATAAGCATTATATATATTTATTTGAGTCCGATGATCTACTTTGGAATTTGCAAATGCTCCGGAAAGATTATTCAGATATGAAATATTTCGACATCCGAAAGACTTATGCTCTGATTATTATTAAAGGTCCGCTATGAGATCTGTTATCTGTGTTACGCCTTCGAGTCTCTGTAAAATGTTGTATGTTTTGTATTGCATATGGTTTTCTCACTACTCTGCTCGTGCGAGCTGTAGCCACTCTTTCACTGCGTCCCGGGCCAGGGCATGTATTCGTGCAATTCCACTGCATTGTTTACCGCGTCCCTCACTAGAGGGCCGGGGCATGTTATATATATATATATATACTTATGATGATGATGTGATGACGGGGAGGTGGCCAGGATGGCATATGATGATTCCTTCCACCGCGTCCCTCACTAGAGGGTCGGGGCACGTTACATATAGATACATGATGATTTTACTTACCGCGTCCCTCACTAGAGGGCCGGGGCATGTTAAGTATGCATATGTTCATGATGTTTTCTTTAATTATGATACTCAGTCCATTAATGATTTTGAAAAACATGATTTACGTTCAAGGTAAGTTTTTATGAGATCCGGTTACTGTACTATTTTTCTGTCCTCTTTATTTCCGTATGATTCAGTTATTGTGTTTACTGCTTTACATACTCAGTACCTATTCCGTACTGACCCCCTTTCTTCGGGGGCTGCGTTTCATGCCGCGGTACACCCCGGATGACTAGAAGACAAGTATAGAAGATGTTCCGGCGGCATTGGCAAGCTCCTTTTTGCTCTGGAGTCTTTGCCGAGTCAAAGTGTGTATGCTATGTGTTACGGTTATCTGTAGAGACTTTGCGAACGAGTCATGAGTTCAAAGACATCGGTTTTGTATCCGGCTCCATCGGCCGATATGTCGTTCGTATTATGTAATAAATTCCATGTATTTTAGATTCGTTTGATTTGAAAATTTCAAAAAAAGTATTTCCCGAAAACCATTTCCGAAGTTGTCATTTGTGTTTGATTAAGAGTCTCGGGAGTTATGTACGTAATAAGAGTACGTAGGTTCGCTCGGCTCCGAGCATGGGGTCGGGTGCCCATCACACCCTAGTAAAATCAGGGTGTGACAATATATAACAAACACGGGGCCATCTATGTCACGACCCAACCCCGTAGGCCGCGACTAGTGCCCGAGTTGGGCACCCGTACACACCCGTTAATCAGAAGTAGCATACGAATAGCTTACACGGTACACAAATAACTTATATATAAAGAAAAGTGGAACGTCACCCCGAAGAAGCATCACAAATGTACAAATATACATATCGCTATCGCGATCCGACGAGATAATATCACATATAAGCCGACAAGGCTATCATAGTATAGGGGGGACGTCCAAATCACAAATCACACGGTACGCGGCCGAACAGTGAATACCCATAACCCACTCATATATGTCTACAGACCTCTAAGAATAATGACAGAATCATATGACGGGACAGGGCCCCGCCGTACCCGTGAACAAACATATGCATATATATATATAATAACAAAAGCTGGATCAAAGTATAGGCTCCAGAACAAGGGAGCGCTCCAAGTCAGCTGAACAGGAATCCTAAGCTGGTGGACCGTCCAAATAAGTATCTGTACCTGCGCGGCATGAAACGCGACCCCGAAGAAAGGGGGTCGATGCGGAATATGTGCGAGTATGCAAAGCATGAAATCTAGTGAATAAGATCATAATCAAAACCGAAGTACGGAAAGTAAATGCAATATTCAAAATATCAAAATGCTTACTCATAAAAATACAAATCATGCATAGGGCTCTTAGAACGGTGGTCGCCCGCCTGTCGTTGGCGCCACGCCACATCATACTCCAGAAGATTTCATATCTCCGAAACCCAACATATCACATAACACACCGTAACGCCGTAACACATCATAACGCCAAATATACACGGTACCCGGCCCTCTAATGAGGGGCTCGGCGAACCGGACACATCATACTCCGGAATATATCATAGTGCGCACGAAACATAACCGGCCCGGGACTCGGTGAAGGATATAGCAACCATATGCACGAGCAGAGTCGTGGGAGACTATATGCAGTTTAAAACATTTTTCAAAAACTCATAAAATAATCAAAATGAATTATCATTTAAAACCAAGGCGATAGTCAAATCAAGTTTCTACCGAATGTCGTTCGGGAACATATCAAATAGAACTTTAGGACTCGTAGATACGTATTAAACCATATGGGATAACTTATGGAAATTAGGGGCATAATCGTCATTATAAACTCGTTAGAGAAATAAGTAATCGTCGCTCGAGGGTTAAGGCGATCGTTACACTAAATCCTTTCAAAAGTTGTTAGTACCACACAAAGGAGAGTCTCAGGGCCCACGGACGAGTATCGAACCAATCCGGGTCCATTTATGAAAGTTGGAGACCTTATCCATCGTAGAATCTCCCGTGAACGTTTCGAAGCGATCCGAGCTCGTCTATGGAAGTTACGATTGTTCGTAGTTATGAAGCCTTTTTGGAATAAAAACCTTTATAATATCTTTGAAACCAAATCATGTAAAAACATAAGGATCATGGTTCGACTGCATTAAGAGTGCCAACATAAAGGAATGAATAAAAATCGCACACAAGCTCGGACCTTAAGAATGGAGTCACCCCGAGACTCGTATCACAATCTACTTACGACTAAGACATGCCACAAGAAGGAAAGGGTAAGCTTCACATACCTCGTCCGCTTCCTAGATTAATCCAAACTTACGTCTTGGCTTCTCCAAAAGCTACAATAACATCATTAGACGCCAAACATTAGTCATACGCACTTAGGAATCCAATTCTAGGCTAGCACTTTATTTACAAAAATTTGGGCAGCATCTCCCCTATAAATTCAACAACCCCGAGAATTCAACTCGGCCAAATCTTCAACAACAATACCAACAATCATACTAACGACATCAACCATCAATTCAAAACACATTCTAACGCCCAATAACTCTTTTCTATACAATTTGACAACATTTCATTTATATTCAAATCACCACATATAATTAGGCCAACGCCAATGTTCATACATTCAAATACCAATCCGAAACCATTCAAAAAAAAATTCAAGAACATTTCTACCAATCCACAAAGTATCAAAAACGGCCCAACCAATATACTACATAGCCCGAAGCCTTCCAAATTCAATCAAATCTACAACAACACATTTGTTTCTTCCAAATCTCATGAACTACAACAACAATCCACATATTAGCAACATTATTCTTATGAATGCAAGAAATTGCACTAAATTCACATTATCTTCAAAACAGCCCATAAACGTTCCCTACTTCAACTTGGGCCATTAAATCATCATTTTCACCATAGAATCCATACAACAACAACCAAAACATACTAAACAAAATTAGTTCATCAAATTCTACAAAACAACACATATGCACGGCCACATACCAACTTCCATATTTCCATGAATTTCATCCATTTCCACTTACTACAACATGCACAACCCTTCATAACACATGAAAAGAGGATTAAAACTTACCTTTTTCACTTAGTTCTTCAACATGACTTAGGTTGAGAATTGCATGAACAAAGGCTTGGCTTGCCCTAAAAATTATTCCATGATGTTTATCACCTTCCAAAGAGTTGAAAAGCTAGAAGAAATTATTTTTTCTTCATCAATTTCTCATGGACAAAGCTGGCCAGCCATGGCCGAACAGCCCCTCACTTTCTCTTCATGTTTTTTCTCCAAGTTTCTTCATATTTCTAGAGATATAAAAGATGACTTAATAACTTGCTTGGTCATCTTATTATACACATGTGTTATTAATCCAAGTGTACCATGGCCCACATACTCTTGGATCAATTTTATTTGGCCAACTCATGGTGGCTCCCCCCACATATGCCACACGGCCAAATGTGGCTTTGGTGGTGCATGACTAATTAATTTCCTAATTCCAATTTTGCCCTTACTATTCCATACCAATAATATCATAAATAACTTATGCCTTAAAACAAAACCGAAGGTCTAAAATCTCACCCTCGCATCCCGGAATAGTCTTGTCCTTAACTTATCGTAATTAACTCGGAATGTCACAATGTACAAAAATACGGGATATAACAATCTAGGCCAACGTACGTTTCTATAACCAACAACCCAAAGGCATACATATGTATAAGTACAAGGGCCTACGAGGCTAACATTACGACTGAAATGATATGACTCATTGTGTGCATGACTCTGTCTGCAAAGCCTCTAAGAACATGACCAAAGTACATAAGTCCGGACAGGGCCACCGAGATACCCATAATACAAAAGTACATATACAACCCTGACTCGACAACGCTCCAGGAAGAAGTGGAGCTCACCAATCCAAGCTGATACTCGGCAAACCTCATCGGTGCAATCCTCTTGCCAACCTGTCTGAGCCTGCAGGCATGAACGCAGCGTCCCCAGGAAAAGGGACGTCAGTACGAAATAATGTACCGAGTATGTAAGGCGGAATCAAACATAATAGTAACAATACCATACTGTAGAATAAGAGGGATAAGAACTAACCTGTGAACCTTTGACTTACCACTGAGGACTGAAACCTGTGTGATACTATAACCTCTTACGCACGATCGTATGCATCTTTATGTATCTATAACATTACTGTACTAATGAGAATCTAGCGTATATGTCCCTCTACGACTCTCGTATGCATAACCACATCTGAATGACTGTGCACCTATGTGTATCATAGTCCGTCCATAGGGCATACAACCTTTCTGAATACAATGAATGCGAGGCAAATGCAATGCAATGCATGAATATCATCTATGTATGTATATATATATGCCTTTACCTATTCGCTCCGTCGAGCATCATATTATATCGGCCCTTTCGGGCATCATAATCATCATATACCAGCTGATCTGATTGTTTGCGTATATAACGCCATAGCCCTTCCCATGCCCCATAATATCGTGATGCATAAGTAGATAAATATGTATATATAGATCATGCATGACAAGACTTATGAAAATCGGAACTCCCTTTGGAGTGACTTTCTAATCGTTACCTTTCTACCACCTTGTTAAGAACATCTTCTTATTATCATACGCCCCCTTCGGGACTTAGAATCCTTATGAAAATGTATACAAAATATGAAACCTTATATATATGCCCCTTCGAGACTTAGGAACTCAATACATGATCAATATCATCATATGGGAAACAAAGACATAAGCTCTTAACACTTCTAGGAATAGAGTCATTATGAGGAACGCTTGGTTACATTTTGTTTCCATATAGACCATGCCAAAAGAATGAAGAAAAGGTTATCCTTAGCATACCTATTGTAGTCAATACACACTCAATAACGAACTCTCCTCAATTTGCACTTCAACCTATAACAATGATAATACGCCCATCAACTTAGAGAACACTAGTATATGATGTTTATCAAATGATAACTCATTTCTATAAAGAATCCAGCAGCATCTCCCATATTTTTATCACGTCCTCAACTCAAAATCAAGAACCACAACACCAAGAACAACATACACAAGCTAAACTCTTAGACTTCCAGCCACCACAACTCAAAAATACACTCTAAAATAGTCCACACAACAACAGCTTATACGATTTCCCGCAATTAATCCCGTAGTTCTCATCTCACAATTTAGATATGGCCTGGATGAATTTAAATACATCTAGTAGAGGAGAATTCATACCTCGTATGTCAAGAAGTACTCTTCTTCCACCTTACTTCTCTTTGAAGAAATCTCCGATTTGCTAGGATCCGGAGGAAACCAACGTGGGTATAACCTCTTTGTCATTATTTGTATTTTCCTCAATAGTGGAACTTAGTATCTTTTGGTTGTTGAGAAAATTGTAGTTCATCTCTGTCAAAAAGAAGCAAACGCTACTGCTCACAATGATAAAATTATGTTGCTCCTTTCATTCTCTTATGTGAAATACCAAAGAAAGTGAAATAATAAGAACTTAAAAGGATCTTGCCTTTACACGTGTCCCTTCATGGCCAAACTTCTCTTATTACTCATCACTAATTTTTTCCACAATAACATTATGTCCTACATCTAATATACTTGCTGCCCATTTATAGGTAATACACGTGAACCATATCCACCTAATAGTTATCCAATTATCTCGATTAATTTCTTGTCTTCCACTACAATCCCTCATTAAACCAATTACACACATAATTAATTCCTTGATCACGATTCACTTAAGTAATAAATTATTTTTAACACCCTTCATATACTCATTATCATGATTGCGTAATATGATACTAGTCTGTAGCCTCTTTTGGCATACACAAAATATTATTTCCAATCACCGTCATCCCACTTCCAATTCTTAAATAACTTCGGGAGTTCGTCCTTCCATACACCGAGCTCTTGATATGCACAATTAAGTATGACCAAAATTCCCGGTGGCCTAGGTCTACTTATATATGTCAAGCGGTTCAAACTATAGTCTCAAATACAGGGTATTTGATCGATGAAACGTATACTATTCGATTCGGTTAAAATCTAACCTTCTCGACAATTACTTATCACTTGTTAAACATAGCATAAATACTAATAACCTCGAAAGTAATCTGGTCGTTCCAGCTTATTTCGACTAACTTACGACGCAATCTAACATACGAAAGTATGGGATGTAACATTTAGGATGCCTAAATGGGGTGGAAATTTAAATCATTTGGCATATGCAGATGATACAATAGTCTTTGCTTCGGCAAAAATAACTTCATTAGGAAGGATCATGACAGTGTTGAAGGAATATGAGAAGATCTCAGGCCAAAAGATCAATGTTGATAAGAGTGCCTTTTACATGCATCATAATGTGTCTGCAGTTCTGGTACAACGGTGGACCAAATCATAGGTTTTGAGAGAGATCAGTTTCCTTTTAAGTATTTGGGATGTCCTATCACTCATATAAGGAAAAGGAAAGCTCATTACAATGATCTGATAAAGAAAGTAAAGGATAAGATCTAATTCTGGAAGGAAAGATTATTATCTTTTGGAGGCAAATAAGTGATGATCAATAGTGTACTTCAAAGCATACCCTTGTATTTGTTATAAGCTATTGTTGTCACGACCCAACCGGAGGGCCGCGACGGGCACCCGGTGCTAACGCACCCGGGCACCTCTTAACACCTTTCACATCACATCTAGGTGAACCACATAGCTAAATTATACTTTTCATTCGTCATCATACTAATCCCATTGGGCGATAATTCATTTATATCATCATTAGCAACTATGCCCAAATAAATGTACATGAGCCGACGAGGCTTAACAAAACAACATCCCAAAATATAGGCTGACAAGGCCAAACATATCTAACCATATACACATGGCTACGAGCCTCTAAGAAGAATATGTCATATCATATAGGCGGGACAGGACCCCGCCGTGCCCATAAATATGTACACAAAAGAATCTATACCAAAAGCTGCAGCTCCGAATGAAATGGAGCCCCGCTATGTAGTCCCTGGAAAAAATGAAGCTATGGGTCGAGTCTGTCTCCCTGGCCACCTGCAGGCATGAGGCAGCGTCCACAAACAAAAGGACATCAGTACGAAGAATGTACTGAGTATGTAAAGCATGATCAATACCAATATGAAAGCATAGTAGATACATATGAAATAACATAGGATGGCAGATAATAGTATCATCGTCATAGCACTTACTTGCTTTCCATAGGGACATTCCATTTCTATTGCGTATCCGTGTACATACATCCATATCCGTACTCAGTTACGTTTCGTATCCATTTTCGTATTCGTATTCATATTTCCATTCATACTCATGTTCATATCATACACATTGCATATACATAGCCTTTACTTAGCATTTACATATATTTAGCATATTCGTACTCATATTGATGTCATATACATAGCATTTATATAGCATACCCGACCACGAAGGTTATATTTCACATATATATATATATAGGCTCGGTGTCATATATATACCAAGGCTCGGTGTTATCCGTACCCAATATATATATATATATGAGCGCGCATTATATATATATATATATATACATATCTATACATTCTACCCGGCCATATAAGCTCGGGGATTCATGGTAGCCACACATGGGCACGTATACATATAAGCATCTTTAGCATTATTGCTATCGTCGTTCATTACATCTATCCTTAAAGGATTACTCATCATATAAGGAACTTAGTACAATCGTATCATATCGAGAATCATAAGCTTAGTAGCTTTTAGAGATAGGATCATTGGAAAATATCGTGGGCTGATAGAAGGATAGATATTTGGCCAAAGAACCATGCCTTATGAAAGAAAGGTTATCCTTACATACCTTTCCCTTCAATTATTCTATCACTTGCACGTTCTTCTTAAATGCTCACGTTCTACCTTCATTAGAGTTTATACTAGCATTAGATAATCGATAGCTTAGCATACTTAACTAAAGCTAGAGAAAATTGGGCAAAGATCTCTTTTGTTTATACAACTTTCTCTATATCATGTATCAGCTCCCAAACATCATTAATAGCATCCACAACATCGTCACAATAGCCTTTATTCAACTACATTATCCTTACTTCTCAATTCACTTCAATTCATCCATATTCATGGTCATATCACACAATTTCGTTCACTCATATACAATATCTATTCCATGTTCTCAATATCATTTATAACATGATTATAATCATAATTTATCAAGAATCATAACTCAATCCAAACATTTACTCAAAAGTGACACTACTTCCACATTCATGACCCATTTCCTATTTCCTTATATAGTCCAAGTGTTTCAACTTTTAAATACCTTAAACAACATGGAAATGTCATAAAACTTACCTTAGATGGTGTAGGAATGAACCTTGCGTGCCAACACTTCACTTGAGCAAGACCCTAGTTTTTCCTTCACTTGGATTTCTTGTCTTGAATGAACTTTAATGGGTTTCTTACACTTGATTCATTTGGTTTGATGAAGTTGAACACTAATTTCTCTTGAAATCTTATGGGAGAAATGTAGAGAGATGTTTTAGAGAGAAGGAGTGAAAAATGGAAATGAAATAATGAACTTGGTCTCCTTTTTAATAACTCAAAAATCTGTTCTGTCGGGAGACTATACGGACACTTATACGGTCCGTATAACTTATACGGTCCGTATAAGTGACCGTGAAATGGACCCTTCAACCTCTCTTCTCTGTGACTATTATACGGTCCATTTTACGGTCCGTATAAATTTATACGGTCCGTATAACTGACCGTATAAATCCACCAGTGAGGGACCTTCACTGTGATGGTTCTACGGTTCATTATACGGTCCGTATAATGAGCCGTATAATCCATCCGTCCACTGATCTTGTTCTTGTCACTTCATTTGATCTCCAATCCTTATGGAACCTTCTTTGTCACGACCCGAACTACGGGCTATGACGGGTATCCGGGGCTAACCACCAAACACCGCTCATTCTATTACTTATCTGTTCTCATTCATAACATATGCTCATAATCATAAGAATTTATTAACATTTGAAACATATTTACTTTTATAAACATAAACCCTTCGGCTATCAAAATATATATACATGCATATACATAAAGACTATGGGACCATGCTACCCACCATTAGCGTATCTACGAGCCTCTACTAAGTACTAGACATATGGACGGGACAGGACCCCGTCGTGCCCAATCATGGATATATACATATATGTACCAAAAGAATAATCAACGGCACCTCCGGAAAATGGAGTGCTCTCAAATCAGCCGCTAGCTCCTATGATTCCCATCACCTCCCAATACTGTGGGCATGAACACAACGTTCGAAGTAAAGGACGTCAGTACGAATATTGTACTGAGTATGTAAGGCATAATCAATAATAAGACATCAATGAAATAAGAAGGCATCAATGGAGAGCAATCTGTGACTGACTGAATCATAAATGGAGTAATACATGCTGACTTACTTTCATACTCATCATCATATCATGTATGCATAAATGTATAAGCTGCCCGACCATATAGGTGCGGTGTGATAATCAATAACATTAGCATTAACATTAGCCTGCGTCCAGGCCTCCCGCGTCCGGGGTATCATCTCGTGCCGCCCACTAGTGGTGTCTGCCCATGCCATCTGGCCATGATGTATAGCTGCCCGCCTTGGCGGTGACTACCCGGCCAAATAGGCGCGGTGTAATATCCTCATATGCTCGTAATAATATGCGCATCATAACATACTTGTCATGACTCATCATAGTACATGCATAGAGACTCATAGATAATCATACTTTATCGGGGTGACGTAAGGTCGTGGACCCCTGACTTCATTATGGAGCATATTCTGCCTCACCTTGAAGGAACAAGCATAAGGTGAGTGTAAATAATGATCATCATCAATGGGCTATAGACAAATTCATTAGCTTAATTGGAACATCATATCATAAGCTATAGCATCTCTAGACTTAAGCTTATCATTATCATTATCATAATCGTAGCATATCTCTTATCTCGTATGGCTATTCATGAACAATGACTCATAGTCTTCTTGAAGATGGAACATTCATAATAAAAGGGGAAATTCATACCATAGGACTTATGCCTTAGAAAGAAAGGACTAGCCTCACATACCTTTGTCGTTTAACTATTCTATCGCTTGCTCGTTCTCCTTTACTGCACTCGTTTATACATTCAAGGGAATTCGTATCAACATTGGCTATACAATCATAGGAACGAGCTCACTAAAGCTAGAGAAAATTGGGCAGCATTTCCTTTGTTTATACTACTTTTCTCCATATTCCATCTCAACTCCCAACACTCACAACGACAATCACAATATCGCAAACAATAAGCATCATCTAATTACATTTCCCACAATTTATAATTTCACTATAATTCTCCATAACCATGACCAAAGTCCATTATCACGTTCTTTCTCATACAATACTCATTTCATGTTCTAAATATCATTTATAACGCATTTATAACATCAACACATCCATTTTCATGATTCAATCCCACTACTACTCATTAACGGCACTATTCACACATTTATGACCCATTTCCTATACTCTTCTACAATCCATGTGTTTCAACTCATATATACTTCAAACAACATAGAAAGATCATGAAACTTACCTTAGATGATGAAGGGATAAGCCTTGAATGGTAATTCACCCTTTGCACCAAAACCCTATTTCATCTCTCTTAGGATTTCTTGGTTTGAATGACTTTTAATGGGTTTCATACACTTGATTCTACTCAATTCTTGTTGTTGATCTTTGATTTCTATTGTTTTCTCATGGATGAAGTGTTTGGAATGTTCTAGAGGTTTCTTGAGTTGTGGAGGAGTGAAGATGAAATGAAAAATGAATTGAGAGAAGTCCCTTATATTAATTCAAGTTCAGCCCCGACCAAGATATACGGACCAACATACGGTCCGTATGTTTTCTACGGGCCATAGATCTGGTCCAGTGAAGTATAGTATTCTGGGCTGGATCTACGATTGGACATACGGTCCATACCTTTTATACGGCTAGTATGTCTGGCCGTAGGTTTAGCCAGTTTTCCGAGAATTATTTCATCGACTCGTTTGATCTCCGATCCTTATGGAACCTTCTTAACACTTGTTTATCACTTCAATACCAATCTAAGGGACGTTATAACTCTTCCTTAGGACATTATTTATACACCATTAACTCAATACTCGAAATTCTTATCCGATACACTCAACTTATAACTTGCTTTCTACAACTTTCTTTCCTTTACTCGAATGTCTTTGGAAATCTTAATTAGGACCATCAAATACTATTTCTTACTTGTCCAAACCTCGTATATGTCTCGCCCTTCGTTAGTCTATTCACTGCACGCTAAGGGGAAATTTCCAAGGTGTAACATTCTTCCCCCCTTTTGGAACATTCGTCCTCGAATGTTAAGTCGTCGGGGATTCTAGAAAAATTTCGCCAGAGTTTCCCCTATGATATGCCACTACCATCCCGTCACAACAACCCATAATATCATTTCCCTGCAGGGCCAAAATATGATAGCAATATAAATTGGTCACACACGACCCATATGCATAAAGGAAAATCATACATACCTTATGATCTCGACGTTTCATCATAGGTCTCTTCCAGGAGCTGGAATAAATGCGGATATGTGGATTTCATCTTCTCTTCCACTTCCCAAGTCATCTATTCCTGGTTGTTATTTCGCCATAAGACTTTCACTGAAGCTATTTCCTTATTCCGTAGCTTTCGTACTTGCCTGTCTAGTATGACAATAGGCACTTCTTCATAGGCTAGCTTTTCTGTGATCTGAACATCATCTACTGGCACAATCTTTGTGGGATCTCCAACACATTTGCGGAGCATGGAGACATGAAATACTGGATGAACTAATTCAAGCTCTGAAGGCAAGTCTAATTCATAAGCTACTTGACCCACGTTACGGATGATTTTGTAAGGTCCAACATATCGAGGACTCAACTTCCCTTTCTTACCAAATCTCATTACCCCTTTCATTGGTAATACTTTCAAGAACACCCAATCATCGACTTGAAACTCTAAATCTCACCGGCGGTTATCCGCATAAGACTTTTGGCGACTTTGAGCTGTCAACAATCGATCTCGGATCATCTTGACTTTTTCTACAGCTTTTTGAAGTAACTCGGGGCCTATTAATTGTACTTCTCCGACATCAAACCATCCGATTGGAGATCTGCACTTTCTTCCATACAAAGCTTCATACGGAGCCATTTGGATACTGGAATGATAGCTATTATTATATGCGAACTCGACTAGGGGTAAGTGGTCATCCCAACTACCACCAAAATCTAAAACACACGCTCTTATCATATCCTCCAAGGTCTGTATAGTACGCTTGGCTTGTCCGTCAGTCTGCGGATGAAACGCCATACAAAGCCTTACTTGGGTACCTAGACTTTCTTGAAAAGATTTCAGAACTTAGCTGTGAACTGTGTTCCTCTGTCTGTAAAGATAGATATTGGAATACCGTGAAGTCTCACAATCTCCTTAAGATATAATCTTGCATAATCTTCAGCTGAGTAGGTGGTTCTGACTGGAAGAAAATGAGCTATTTTTGTCAATCTATCCACAATCACCCATATAGAATCATACTTGCTTCGGGAACGGGGTAATCCTACAATAAAATCCATATTGATTACTTCCCACTTCCACGTAGGAATTTTCATTGCTTGCAATAATCCTCCTGGCTTTTGATGTTCTACCTTTGCTTGCTGGCAATGTCACATCCAAACTTTTGATAGGGCATGATGGGCACCCGACCCTTACTTAGGGCCGAGCGAACTCGCTAATCCTCGCGATAATCATAATCTTATGGGACTCTTAAATCATGAAATGAACGCATAATGTAAGCTCTTCAAAAAACATGCTTTTCGTCCTTCTCAAATCAAGTAAAATCTGTAATCGTATGAAATTTGTAACATAATGCATAATGATACAACGGCTTACAGAGCCGCTTACAAAACTGACATGTTATATACGTGACTCTGTCTGCAAAGTCTCTAACATAACTCAAGATACCATAACATAGATACTCTGACTCGGCGGCAGCACTCGGGAGGAAATGGAGCTCGCCAATCCGGTTGGAACATCTTCTACTAATATCCTCTACTCATCCGTATACACACAAGCATGGCATGAAACGCACCCCGAAGAAAGGGGTCGGTACGGAATATGTACTGAGCATGTAAAGCATGAAATACAGTAAACAGGATCATACTTGTCACGACCCAACTAGGGGCCGCGACGGGTACCCAATACTTGTACCGAGCACCCCTTGTCCCGTATCATACTTTTACTACTAAGTGGGCCACACGTATTACACCGTTATTTCTTTACATAGCATTATCATTTATAACATTATTATAAACCTGTACTAATAAACTTTACTAATTTAATATACATCGACGGGGACAAGCAAGCTACAAAATATCTAACTGTACATATCTGTCTACGAGCCTCTAAACAAAATACATATGATGACGAGAAGGGCCGGATGCTGCCGTGCCTGAATATTTACACAAATACAGTGCCAAAACTGAGGCTCCGGAACAACTGGAGCGCTGCCAAAGTATCGCCGATAAAACACCTAGGAACCGAGCCTGTCTGCCTGCTCACCTGCGTGGCATGAAACGCAGCGTCCACAAGAAGGGACGTCAGTACGAGTAATGTACCGAGTATATAAGGCATGAATAATAACATACGAGAAATATAGAACATGGATAATGACATAAAAGAAATATAGAACATATCACGAGGTATAAAAATAACCTGTGCAAATAAGTGCCCTTTGGCGGATACCTTGCACGCTTAGCGCTGCAGAACGTGCAGCCCGATCCATATGTACATATACTATAACATGTTGCTGCGGAACGTGCAGCCCGATCCATATACATGTACTTTACTTTGCTTTTCTTTGAAAACACTTCTTTTCATATGTATATATATATATATATATATATATATATATATATATATATATATATATATATATATATATATATATATGAAAATAACCATATCATATTGCCGAGGCGTCGGCTCCGATCTATTTAACCACATATCCCGCGTCCGGACGAAATCATGTATCACACTCCAGGCGATCGGGTGGCTATGCGTCTATAGCGCCTTCCCTCTTTCCCAACTTTCCCCATATACATATACTTATACTTATAACATGTAATAGCATACATGAGAGCCCAAAGAAAACAGGTCCATATCGGAGTGACATAAGGTCGGTAGTCTCCGATTACATTATGGAATAACTCTAGCCGCTTTGTCTCACCTTGAAGCAACTAGTACTATAAGGCGAGACCATAACGAAGGGTAGTAATAAGAGGGAACATACAGTAAGATCACAACTTCATAAGGCATCAACTTATGTTCTTGCAGTCTTTAGAAAGTAGAGTCATGTTCAAGGAAACAAGGTTTAGGATTAGGAACTAACTCTATATTCTCATATTCATATTGAGTCCATGGCTCGAGATTTTCAACTATGAAACCATATTCATCATAATCATCATAGAAATATATTCATTAGGATAATTACAACACTTATAAAGGTTCTAGTGTACCCCGATTTCATTTACAGATTATAGATGTTAGATGCAATCGTTTCAATGAGATATGAAGAACTTAATTCAATTCTATTGAATGAAAAAGGGTCAATTTCAATTTCGGATTTCTAGGAATAGGGTCGTCCCCGAGGCTCGTATTCAACCCTATTATGTCTAAGACATGCCAAAGAAGGAAGGGTAAAGCCTTACATACCTTTTCCGCTTCTTACACTTCTCCAAATTCAAGTTCCAAATTCGCCAAAATCTACAATTTGGTCACATTTACCCAACATTAATTAGAGCATTTAGAAGTTAAATCTTAAAGTAACACTTGTCTACCGAAATTTCGGCAGCACTTCCCCTATAAATACACCATCTCCAAAACTTCAACTTAGCAAATTTTAATCAACAACAATCCGGGAATTCAACCCGGCCAATCTATCAACAACAATGCCAACAATTATACTAACAATTTCAATAATCAACCCAAGATACATTCTAACAATTCAATCAACATACTACTTCCCTTCAAGACTTTCCAACTCCAATAAAAACAATAACCACCTCATAATTTATATTCCAACAACACCATACTAACAACATTGTCTTCCATACATGCAAGAACATTATATTTAATTTACATAATCTTCTACAACAAATCTCCAACTACCACCATTTCACTAATATCATCAAGCTATTATTAGCAATATAGAATCCACACACTAACAATCAAATTAACAATAAAATTTGCTCACCATCCCTTCACAATACAACTAATATACATAGCTATACCCATGCTATACAATTTTCGGCCACCACCACTATATCCATATTCTTTATGAATTTCACTCATTTTCACCTATCATATCATATACAAACATCCATAACATATAAAGGAGGGATTAAATCTTACCTTTTCCTCAATTCTTCACTTGGCTAGAATTTACAACTTGTATGAATATGTGTTTTTCTTGCTCCAATGAATACCCCACTTTGGTAAGGACCATCCAATTAGTAGTTTGGCTTGAAGAGGAAAAATTTTGAATGAAAATTTCCCAAAGTTCTTGTTGCTCTTGCTATGGCCGAATGGCCCCTCTAGTTTTCTTCTTCTTTTCTTGTTCTTTCTTTTCTTGAAATTTCTAGAGAATTGACTAAATAAGATGACTTAGTCATCTTTTATTTAGTTCATTTAAAATGTCATGTGGGCTTAAGCCCACCATGTTGTGGACGGCCAAACATGGCCCAAGAAGTCAAGCCCCCTTTTTTTTGGGCTTTGTTTTGCACTTCATGACAATTTTTAATTTTTCCAAATTCCAAATTTGCCCTTCGCCTTCCTCCACATTTCCACGAGTCATATTGCGAATTTACCTTTTTGCCCTTTCTTAATATTTTCGCTTCTAAATTCTTCATAAGCAACTCATATGCCAATCAAAATAAAAAGATAGCCTTGCTTGTTACCTTCCCGCGACTACCTTGAACTATCCGTACACACGAAAATGCGGGGTATAACAATACTGAAATAAGGAGTATAGAAACGAGGATGATAACCAGAATATCCAACCTGTTTGCTCTTAAAACACAAATCATGCATACCAATATCATATCCAACCTGTTATGGGCCTTAGTGACACAATCAGACAATCATTCTGCACATGTGTATACATATATCATGTCCCGGCTCTCTAGTGAGGGACTCGATAAGTAAGATCATATCACCATCATATATACATATAACGTGTCCCGGCCCTCTAGTGAGGGACTCGGTGAATAACGTGTCCTGGCCCTCTAGCGAGGGACTCGGTGGAGGAGATCCTGTCTCCATCATGTGTACATCATACTCGGCCCATCCTGTGGGCTGGCGCCATCATCACATCATCATATAGATAACGTGTCCCGGCCCTCTAATGAGGGACTCGGTGAATAATGCAGTGGAGTTGTGCACGAATACATGCCCTGGCCCGGGACGCAGTGAAAGAAGTAATAACAGCTAGCACGAGCAGAGTAGTGAGAAACCATATGCATATAAAATCATCTTTTGAGACTCGATAGATAAGTAGACAAATCAACGCTCGAGTATCAGGATCATAGTCACACTCAGTACTCTTTGAACATCATTACGAACTATGTCAAATACGTCTCAGGGATCATAAACATGTATCAAGCCAATCCGAGCCCGCCTATGAAAGTTAGGGACATCATACATTATAGAACACTTTTGGAACAGGATTTCTTTATGCATCATTTACTATCCAAACATACAAAAGACTCAAGGGCAATAGCTCGACTATATTAAGAATGCGTATATCAAGAAGTGAATAAGAATCGTAGACATGCTCGGATCGTAAGAATATAGTTACCCCAAGGCTCGGATCGTATCATACTTACATCTAAGACATGCTAATAGAAAGAAGGGGTAAGCTTTACATACCTGTTCAACCCTTTATTGGCTACGCTTATGTGTCCAAGCTCGTAAGTCTGCATTTAAGAGGTTTTATACTAATGTTAGACTCTTTATTGCACACTTGTCCCAAATTTCAAATCAACTATTCTATATTCTACCGAAAATAGGGCAGCATCTCCCCTGTTTATATGCCTAGCCCAAAATTACAATTCAGCAACCAATCAACAACAACAATAATACCAACATCAAAAACACTATTATTCATACCAACATATTCCATAAACGTCCCACACGACGTTTTTCAACATACAACAACAATATGCACTTTCTTCCATCCCATCAAGGAGTATAATCTCATCAATATGCCAAAAATGTTAGATACCATTTTTATATGCATAAATCAGTCTATCCACACGGCCACAACACTTCAAAACAGCCCATAAACACAACAACTACAATACAACACTCTATGACCTTCTCTCTATAACTAGTTTCATTTTTAAGGCCTGCTAGACCTTCAAATAAACTCAACATAAAATATGGGATAAATAACATACCTTATACTTGAAAAAAAACTCAGCCACATAAACCTTTTCCAACACCAAGCTTAAGTAGAAGCAAGAACAATCGCCTTTCACGGACTAGTTTGGCGTAATCTTGTCAAATACTTGATTTATCGGACTATAATGCTTGGGGGAGGTGTAGAGAATTTTATAGGACCCTTTGGAATGTTATTATGCCGAAAAAACGGGGTTGATGGGGTATTTATACCCCTCCTAGGTCGGTTTCACCGACCTTCTCACGTGGGGCCCGCGGAGCCATTTGGCAGCTTAAGGTCTTGCTCTTAAAATGACCATAACTCTTGATTCCGATATTGTGTGAGGGCCCACAACCTATGGTTGGAAATCTCTTTCAATTATCTACAACTCTTATTCTTGGTATTTTTGCAAATTCCAAACTTATAATGCCGTTTTTGCCCCTCCAAGTCAGATCATCCGAAAACGTTTCCTTAAATCGTCCTTCTGGAGGGCTTATGTCCATATTTGGCTTATGGGTCCTTCTTAGGACTTGCTTAACTTTCCATGTACTACTTGTATCACTTTTAATATATCCTTTACAAAATCCTGACATGTGGGCCCCACCTTAACTCATGGTTTCGAGGGCTATCATCGAGTGATCATGTTAACCGATTTACTCCATACACCCTCCAAATGTCATGTATATGTTCTTATGCTTAGATAACATAATCTTCATCCATAACCCTTGTGTAACTCTGCTCTCCCCTGAGCTCATACTAAGCCGTCCACAGTCTCAATAACGCGAAATTTTCCAAGGTGTAACATCCTTCCCCCCTTAGAAACATTCATCCTCGAATGTTAAGTTCTTAGGGATATCTACGAAGATTTTACCAGAGTTTCTCCTGTAATCGTACCACTATCATCCTATCACAACAACCCAAAACATATAATCGCCCCACCGGCTACAACATCAACATCCATACTGGCCCACGCACGACCAAGAAATCCCTTTAAATAAAGCGTTACATACCTGAGGGCTCTGTTTGCATATCCTTTGGAGGCTGAAATAGATACGGGTACCTAGACTTTATTTCTTAATTAAATTTTTTTTTCCACTTCTTTGCCCTCACATACACGGTCAGAAATTGGCTAGCACCTCGCTCTTGTTTTGTCTCAAGCAGTGTAGTCTTGACATGGTGTGCCTTGACTATTTATTATCCCGTAAGTATTTCTCTTTTTTTCTTTCCTTGCTTGCTTGCTAGTGGCCCACTACTTTTCTCGTACACGTGTCACGCCCCAATTTCCAAGGGACGTGATGGGCACCCGACCCCACATCCGGAGCCGAGCGAACCCACGGATTCCTATTGTACACATAATTTTTTTTTTTTTTTTTTTTTTTTTTTTTTTTACTTTCTCTATCTCTGAATAATCATGAAATACATAATAAAGCTTTCAAACTTGACAAAATGCGTAATTGTACAAAATTTACTACATAACATAACTTAACATGTCGGCTGATGGAGCCGCCTTGACGATCGACACACCATACCCACAATGCGTACGCAAAGCCTCTAGCACGGATCCGAACATCAAATCGGACGGACTACGACTCGGCGGTACTCGGGAAGATGGAGCTTGCCACCTCTGTGGAACGTCTTCTATAACCACATCAAGCTCGTGCGGGGAGTACTGCGCGGCATGAAACGCGGCCCCCGAAGACGGGGGTCGATGCGGAAAATGTCTTTGAGTACGTAAGACATGCAATACAGAGAAACAGACCTATAACTGAAACAGACAAAACTATCAAGTACATACATACTCAGAATAGCAGATGCATACCTGTCAGACACAATCCACACATACCTGTTTCTTATGTCGAAGTATACGGAAAATAAATGGGTCAGCGAGTATCAAAATGCTCGTTTTGTGATCACGGACCGCATGTCCAAAGAGGTGCAAATCGTACGAATGTTCGGACCGATTCATGTATCGAGCGGAATACGAACGTACAAAATGCTCGGACGATATCGTATATCGAACGCGGACGTACGGAGAGGTATATCGAACGGTCCGTGTTCGAGTCGGATGTACAGAGATATGTCAGACAGATTCATACTCAGAGTCAGACGTGCAGAGATATGTCAGACAGATTCGTATTCAGAGTCAGACGTACAGAAATGTGTCAGGGTAACATGTCCCGGCCCTCCTGTGAGGGACTCGGTGGATAGACTCATAAATGTATGTCAAAGTCATGGATCACAGATGCATATAACGTGTCCCGGCCCTCTGAGGAGGGACTCGGTAAATAGGATCATATATCAGATTCATAAGTCATATATGCAAATAACGTGTCCGGCCCTTTGTTAAGGGACTCGGTGAAGTAGAATCATGTATATCGAATCATGTGCCAAGTATACATAACGTGTCCCGACCCTCTCTTGCGGGTCTCGGTGAATAATCATAATATGCCATCCTGGCCACCATCCCCGTACCATCAAATCATAAATACATACGAATAGCGTGTCCCGCCCGCAAGTACGAGGGACTCGGTGAATAATGCGAAGAAGTGCACGATAACATGTCCAGCCGGGACTCGGTGAATCGGGATCGTATCGTAACGTACACACGAGATCATAACATGCCACGGCCGGGACTCGGTGAAAGATACATTGAGTCGCGCACGAGCGAGTAGTGCGAAACATATGCATATGAAATCGGACTCGATGAATACATACGCTTATTAACGTACGAAGATTCGAGAACAAGTCTCGGGTTCTTCCGGGTTAGCATCGGAGAGTTATAGCATTTAACATACCGAAACCTCTTCGGACTTCCAAGCGATCCGAGATCGTGCATAAAGGACATTGAGGCTTACGGAGGATTCTCATATCGGGTTACTCGGATCGGATGACTCATATCAAAACAACTTATACCAACTATTCATACCGAATGCTTACGGCGAAATTCTCATATCGGAATAATTTATGTCGAATGCTTATATCGAGTGTTCATATCGGATCATTCGTATCGGAGTGTCTATATCGAATAGTCAAATCGAGAATACTCATATCTGCATTCTAGGATTCCTATAGCAAACACGGAACATTAGCCAACGATTTCCATTAATTATCGTACGGAACTAAAGCAAATAGTACCATACATTTAGGTCTCGAGGATTGTGGGCCCACATCGGATCAAGCCGGGTAACTAACATAAAAACATGGTCATTATGTTTCATTGGTTCATCCTCAAAGGTTTCAAGACATTCCCCATTTTTAAGAGTTACAAACATTTAAACATTTACTTACAAAAAGCGCACTCGTTTAGTTCAATTTCTTGAATAAATAGTAACTAAATTCAAACTCGAGATTTCTAGAGTTAGAGTAGCCCCCGAGGCACACATTCAAGCCTATCACACCTATGACATGCCAAAAGAAGGAAGGGGTAAGCCTTACGTACCTTTTACGCCGCTTACGCTATTCCAAATCCTTGTCAAAGTTCGCCAAAACCTGTGATTTGGTCATGCTTGCCGATTACTATTCATGAAGCTTTAGAATTCCAATCTTGAGTTTGTTCTCGTCGCCGAATTTCGACGCACCTCTAATAAACGCACCATCCGAGAATATGGCTCGGCCCAAATCAACATCAATAGCAATCCGGAATTCAACCCGACCAAACTTTCAATCATAATGGCAATATTCAACCCAAAATACATTCTAACATTCTCAATCTTTTTCTTATAATTCCATATCATACTACTTACATTCAATCTAATTCCAATGCTCCTATATTCATTACTAATCCGCAACCATTTACACATGATTTAAAACATTTCAAGCGATCCACCAAAATATTCAAAACAACTCCAACAATATACTACTTCACCCGAAACCTTCCAACTTCACTAGAAACATTCGTAACACATTTTCGACTTTTGAATTCATAACTATATCAACAATTTCATACGTTTCAACAATATTTCCATAAATTCAAGAAACTATACCAACATCATGTTAACCCTCCAAAACAGCCCGCAACATTACAATTTCAACATAAGTCATCAAACATTCATCCTCACCATATCATTCTCAACGACCATAACCAAGAACACTAAATAAATTTAATTCATTTTTCCTTCACAAATCAGCCACCATACGGCCAACACACCACATACATATGTTCATGCATTTTCATCCATTTTTATACATTACAACCACACACACACAAGCTAAATACAATGAATTCGTTACTTATAACATGCAATACACATGCACGGCTAAATGTCCACACCCACGGCTCCAACTTCTACATCTCTCATATTTTCATGTTTTTTCATTCATCTTCACACACTACAATATCCACAACCATCCATAATACACAAAGAAGGTTGAACTCTTACCTTTTTCCTTCAACTTCCTTCTTGGCTAGAGTTGCCAACTTGCAACAAAGGGGAAATTTCTTGCTCCAACAACTATACCATGTTGAAGAGCACCCTTGAATTGGTGGAAATACATCAAGAAACAAATTTTTGGAGCAACATTTTCAAGGGAGCAATTTTGCTCCACCTTGGCCGAATTGGCCATTCTTTCCTCCTCCCTCCTTTTTTTTTTTTTTTGCTTTGTCTTCAATTAAAAGATGATGACTCCCACATATATTTAATTCCCTTAGTCATGTGAGGGGCACATGCCCCTCTCTAGATTTTTCTTTCTTTTCTTTTCTTTTTTCTTTCTATATTTTCTTGAAATTTTCTTAAAAAGGATGACTTCTTAGTCATCTTTTTCTTTATTTTGTTTATTAGTCACATGGCCAATATGGCCCCTTGTTGTGGAATTTTCATGAATGCCCGTGAAATGACCATTTTGCCCCTCGACTTTTCTCAATATTACGATTTTGTCCCTAACCTTCCACATTATCTCCATTGGCCATTTTTGCAAATTTCTCTTTTTATCCTTGGCCTTTCTTAATATTTCCCGTGCAATAATAGTCATAGATTGTATTTATAACAACTCGTACACCAAAATAATTTTTTGAAATGGTCTCGTCCTTAGCTTCCCACGACGACTTCGAAATATCCAAATGTACAAAGTACGGGCCATAACAACACGGTGCCCTTTCTGCGTTTATCCCTTTGGTACCTTCTAGGCCTACTCTTTTTAATGTCTGTCGGCCTTAGATATGCACTGCACTAACTCCCTATAGTTTATCGGGCAGGTTCATCAGTCTGCACATCCTTGTCACCTTTTTGAGCTCTTGCCACAACTGTTTCTTTAACCTACATTTTGAATTCCTTTAAAGCTCCCAATACAACTCAAAGCATAGGGCTACGACAATTCTTACTCCATTACGACTCTCTTACCACTTATATGTATATCTAGCTCCACAACAGTTACATGTACCATTATAAAATAGTCCTTCATCTTTGTTGTTATTCTTTATCATATTTCCGGGGTAGCCTTTTGCAATTATAGTCGGGCATAGCTTCATATTGATGGTTTATATACTCCATGCACATGCTTTCATATTTAGTATAATTAGCG